>NW_018108374.1:22797-31162 GCF_000183805.2 Loa loa | reverse complement strand
GATACACATCCCGAAATGTCGTTACCATGCACAAAAACACGATAGATCCGGTTGCTTTGTCCGGATACATTCCCCAATTGTTGTTGCCACGTATAAGAATACATTGACTCGGTCGCTTTGTCCAATTCCATATTCCGGAATGTCACTTTGTCCGGACACAAATCGTGAAATATCGTTGCCATGCACAAGAATTGATAGATCCGGTTGTTTTGTCCGGATATACACATCCCGAAATGTCGCGCAACTTCTTTTCTACCATATCTCTCCCCCGTTTTTTCTTTTTTTTTAACATTTCTGTTCTTTGAACTTTACGAA
Source organism: Loa loa (assembly GCF_000183805.2). Lineage (NCBI taxonomy): Eukaryota > Metazoa > Nematoda > Chromadorea > Rhabditida > Onchocercidae > Loa > Loa loa. The sequence continues at coordinate 30,847 of NW_018108374.1, read as the reverse complement.
AAATTATAATTTGAATAAAATTAATTATCTTTTCAATAGAACTTTCCTCTCTAATAAACCCAAATTCATTCAAATTTTCCAATCTCTTCTCTTTCAAATTTCATTTCAATAACTGTCCCTCTAAAATCCCTTTATTTCTCATTAATTATCTCCTTCTGTACAACACTCTCACTTCATATCATTCTCTTTTCTTGGAACACTTATCGATGTATCTCCACCATGTCTGATCACATTCATTTGCATGTATCTTTAACCTCACATTCATTTATGCACTCTCTAATTTACACTTATGTTTATTCTTATACATTTATACACATGTACACGGGATGTGTTTACATTTCTTTTAACATCTATGTATATCCTCATATTTCTTCATATTTCTTCACTCATACATCTATAGATTTAGTAGTTTTCCTATGTTCTTTGTTGACACTATTTTGTTATCATTTCCCTCCCATAAACTAATCGTCTTCAAAATGTTTTTATGCAATTTTCTTTCTTTTTTCATTAGTATTAGTTGTTTATTGTATAGGGAGTGATATAATTCCGCACGGAATATTCCGCAAAGCAATGGTTCCGGTGATCCGCAAGGATGGTAACGCAGTGAGTCCCTGATCAGGGAAAAGCTGGAAAACGTTAGCCATATAGAGAGAGTGATAAATTTAAATTGAAATTATTTTCAAGCTTAATTTTTAATTCATTCTAATTACTCGCTGGTAAGCACTGCTTATCTTTCCTATATTACATACTGATAATATGATAACAAATAATTTTAACTTGACTGAAATGAAATTGAGAATCTCACAAAAGCTTTGTTAAAATCTTGAACCAAACAAAAAAAAAAAAGAAAAGAAAAAAGTTCATTTAAATGAACTTTCAGGGCGCAAATGTTTAAAGCGCAAACGAAACCAAACATTTTTCTTCCTGTCTTTCTTTTAGTTTTTGAGAGTAGCAAAAATTTATTTTGCTTGTTTTCCTCACATTTCTATTCTTCCACTTTCATTCAGGAATTTCCGTCATACTTCTTTTTCCGGATTAACTTCCTTTCCGTATCCTAAAAAAATAGGAAAGATTGCTATCCCTATGTATGTTTCATTCATTCATTGGTCATTTATGCATATTATTTTCGCAACTCTCTTTTTCCCTGATGGGAGTGTTTTTTTTTCTAATTTTTTCGCTTTTCCGGACATCATTTTTGTTCCTCCATTTTTCCGGACATCATTTTCATTTCTCCGCTTTTCCGGACATCATTTTTGTTCCTCCACTCTTCTAGGCATCTTTTTCTTTCTCCTCTCTTCAGGACACCTTTTTTGTTCCTCCTTTTCCCCAGGTACTTTTTCTTTCTTAACTTTTTCAGGCATCATTTTTGTTTCTCCGCTTTTCCGGATATCATTTATAAGCAGTAAATCGTTCTTTTTTTTCCCAAACCAAAAACAAGCGGAAGTGCTAATGATATGGTATTGATTGAATTAAATTTGATTTAAATTTGAAATTTTCTCCAGTCAAATGTTAAACATTTGAAAAAAATTTTGTAACATTTCAGTTTTTATTTTCGAAATTTTCATCCAGAAAAAAAAGCGATTATAAAAATTGAAGCAATTTCTTCATTCATACATATTTTGGTTGATTCAATTCAATGATGAGTCATCGACCATTTGTACACTTTTATTTACTTATTATATTGATTTCATTCTTTTTCGGTCAGTTAGTCAGTGTTAAACACATCAGAAGTGTAGCATTTCATCATTTCATGTTCACTTCCGAACAAATCAATAATGGAATTAATTTTGAGAAATTCGAATTTTAATTATTTCAGTTTTAAAGAGTGTTGTTAGAAAGCTTTTTTTTTCCTCAGATATTTCATTTTTACAATTCAATTAATACTAATCAATAATATTAATTATTATTTGTTAAACATGATTATTTTACATTTGATCCCACTTCATATTTCTTTACACTTAATAAGAGAGGTGATAAATTGAGGTACCTTCGGATACCACTGGTACCAAATATACCTTCTGATTAACAATGAATGGCCTAATATTGTCGCTTAATATTGTTGTCAAATGCTTAGTGATTAGTAGGAAAAAAAGAAAAAACACCAACAATAATTTTACAATGAGAAAATGTAACATTAATTTTAAGGCGAAAAGTAGGTGCATGTTGTTAATTTTAGGATTGGATTTCAGGATGAGAAGTCAAAGTACCATTGGTTCTTTTCCCATTATTAGAAGGGAATGTTAATATTAACATACCACGTCCTATACAATTTTGCATTCTTGAGGAAATTTCAATAATAAAAGGACAAATTTACGTTTATCACAAATTTATGAAATATTTGTTTCCATTTCCGGAATTATTCTTTTACCTTTTCAGGTCAATAATTCCGTTTATTTTATGGAATAGTACTAAATAAGTATATTTACGAATGAATTCTCCTCATTCTAGTTGAAATCTTCCGTTTTTTTCTTTTTATTTCCAAAAAGAAAATTTTATTCAGTTTTGAATTTTGTGAACGTTTTTTCCTTCTTTTTGGAACTTTATCAGTTTAAATTTAATGGAGGAAAAATGCAATTTTTCGAATTTAAATTTAACGGAAAACAATTTTAATAATAATGTTGAATTATGGTAAAATTTGCATAAAATAGGATTTCACGTCAACTTTTTTTTCACTCTTTCCTTCTGCTTTCCATTTCATTTTGTTCATGCAAATTTATCAATTAATGAATTGATTGAATGACTCATTATTGATCATTATTGAATTGTTTCTGAAATATTACAGGTTAATCTTTAAAGTGAAATAAATTTCAAGAAGTTGAACAGGTAAGGGAGTTAATTTTTACTTGGCTTAGTTTAATAATTTAAAAGGGTATAAATGATTTTTATTTGATATAAATGGTCAAATATTTTTAGGGTAATTAGGCGAAGAACTGGTCAAGCATTTTTAGGAAAATTGAGTAAGTAAGTGATCAAGCAGTGTCAGTGGTAAAGAAGTGGTCAAGTATTTCCAGGGTAATTAGGTACGAAAATGGGCAAGTATTTTTAGAGTAGTAAAAAAGTGGTCAAGTAGTTTTAGGGTAGTTCAATAAATAAGATCAATAAGGAAGTAGTTAGGCATCTTCAGAATAATTAGATCACTAAGGAAGTGGTCAAGCAATTTCAGAGTAATTAGATAAGGAAGTGGTCAAGCATTTTTAGTATGATTAGGGCAGACTGGCATAATATTTGGAAGTATCTTTTCAGCTCTGTTTTTCTTGTCGGTCATATCGATTGATTGTCGTACAGTAAATGTGACGACTTTCTTTTCCTCTATACGTATATTATTTCTTCGCTCTCATAGTTCAAAGTTCATCGCAATACCACATTTCAACCTATTAAACTTCAAATTGAATAAAATATTTTATTTTCCAACTTGAATCATTAGGAATTTAAGGTATTAAAGTGAGAAGATAAATAATAGTAAGCAAATAATTAATTTAAAGCAGATAAATAGTTATTTGTGCAAATTTGTACAAAATATTTTAATCCACTAGCAGATTTTACATAAACTTTTATTTTCTTTAAAATCCGAAATTAATATTTTTGCGTAAATGTTCGCATTTATTTGAGCAATTTATTTTCCACATAAATGCTAATTCTTTTATAGATTTTCCGTGATCGTACGTGAGATCAAACGATCATTGTATTACGTAAAATTATGGATGATAATGGCGAAGAAGAATGTGTTGCGGTAAGCTTGTTTATTTCATTGTATCTGAATTTTTAAATTAATTTTGAAAGATGTAAAACAAGACTTGTTGAAATTACTATGGAAATAAAAGTGTTTGAAAATTTTTGTTCTGAAAATGCGAAGTATTTTGACTAAAGTTTGAGGATTTTTCTTGCAAATTATCTCCTTTTTTGAATATAACTCTAAGTGTAATTCACTGTTTTTATAGAAAATTGTTTCATAAAATCTCATTTTAGGTTAAGCTACGTGAAGATGAATTTAGTGGTTTAATAGGAAATGTCGCAGGCTCTATTCTTCGTGACAAAGTTGGCGGTACTGCAGGCGATATTCTTGGTAATCTGGTAGGAAGTGTTGGTGGCCATGGAGGTATTTTTCTCGCAAAGTCATTCTTTTAATGCTTAAACACTTAGATCATAAGGCAGGATTGAAGGATTGATCAAACATCGGTATGAACGATACCACTGAAAGACAACCAACTTGGTACCTAAAAATACCTTAGGTACCATTGAATAGCTACCAGCATTAGGCAGTATCTTCTTGCATCGATCGTTGATACGTTTAAATCTAAGGAAATTTAGTATCGGATTGATAACTGTTACCATTTTATCTTGAGGACAATATCTTGCATAAATGACGGGCGGAATTCTAAAAGTTTCTACCTTCGATGCATGAATTTTAGCAGGAGGTGGTGGATACAATCAAGGAGGTGGTTACGGCGGTCATGGATATGATCAGCGAGGATATGGTGGAGCAGGATTTGGTAGTGGTTATGGAGGTGGTCAAGGTTTTGATTACGGTGGGAGAGGATATGACAATCGTGATAGAAATGAAAACAGAGAGCGTAGTGGTAAAAATACTGGTGCAATGGAACTGGTTGGAGATCTAATTGGTAATTAATTATTTCAAATGTTGAATCCTCAAAATCCGAAATAATTTCGTTTATTTCAATGGTCAAACCTAATGTTATACTCATATTTATGTACTTAAAATTTTGCTTTGAATCTGAATTAAATTTGCATCATTTAAGATTTTCATTCCGTTATGTCGCGAAAAGTAATACTCAGTTTTTTTGCAGTGCATAGTTTTTAGCCGTCAGAAAATTTAAGGTGGAATATTTGGCGGTGGAAAAAGTCGTGACGATGGTGCTAGTGGTAGAGGTAATGATGGTTACAGTGATTATCGAAGTGGTGGTAGCAGTGGTTACAGTGATGGTTACGGTCGGAAAAAACCGGAAAAAATGCGTAAGCTTGTTTCTATCTACCTTTTTGCTTCCAATAAGCGAAGCAGAAAAAAACTTTGCCAATTTTCAATCGAATATTTTGATCTAACATAAATACTAACAATCGTATATATGCAATAACAATCCTTGAACTTTGTACTTTCTCATTGTTGAATGGACGAAATTATCAGCTCTATAGCTATTATTCACTTCTAGGAGAATTTTTAGGATAGACTACTTTGCTTATTTCTTTCTTCTTTTCCAGATTTTTTCTCATAAAAGTTAGAAAAATAAGTGTTATTCATTTTGATAAAAGGATTTTGTTTAGCATTAGACTTTTCATTACGTTTTATTGGGCATTAGGTTTCTCAACAACAGTTAGTATTATATTTTAAAAACTGATTAATTAATCGCTTGTTTTGATTAATTATTAGTTTCGTAAGATTTTCCAATACCATGATGAACGTCCAGTTTTGTAAAACCTATAAAAGTAATAGTGTTCTACAATGATGTATAGTAATGATGAACAAATCTTTTTTGCATTTTTTGTCAGATTTTTGCAATTCCTAGAAACCACATATATTTGAAAATAAATCTGTTTTTTGGTCGTTTTTTTTTGGTATTCATTCGTTATTATTTATATTCATTTTTATGTTCAGTAGTATTAACTCCAAATTTCCAGTTAATCATTTAACAATTAGTTTTTTCTTGAAGTATGTGTATGTATGTGTGTGTGTATGTATGTATGTATGTGCACGTGTGATTCAACGATGGAAGTATCACTTTCACTGCAGAATTTATAGTTTTATCCTCCACACTTAGGCGGCCAATTAGGCAACAGTGTATTCTTCCATTACCGAAAAATGAAATTAATCAATAGTCGAAAGCATTCATCTTCTCTTTTTTGTTTATTTTTATTTCTTTTTAAAAAAAAAATTCATTTAGGGATCAATATGATAAAGCAAACAAATTGTCTATCTTTTCTTTTTTTTCGCTCTTTCCCATCTAAATAATTTTGTTTGTATTTACATTTGTTGCTTTTTTCCCATCATTGCAAATACAAAAATTATTATTCATCGTCTCATTTCCCATTATTTTGCTCATATATGAAATCAATTTTTGCTATTTGCAATGACGAAGGGAACAGTTGTTTGAACTTGAAATGATTTAGTCAGAAAGCACTATATCTATCTTCTAATCATTTTATTTGTTAAACTTATCGGTTTCGGTTACTTTATTATTATCAGTTTGATTTTTTGCTAATTATTTTTCCGCTAATTATCATCTTCTTTAAAAGTTTTTTTTTTTTATTTCAAAAATTTATTCTTCACTCTCTCTCTCTGTGGAGGAAAAATATGTTATGAAAAAATATCATTTTATAGCATAAATACATAATTCATGTATAATATATATTTCGTTAAAATTTTCACATTTAGTTCAATATTTCATACCTTTATAACATTATAACATTTTTGTAGTGTTTAGTTTTCCATACTTTCCCACAGAACGGTTTGAAATTCTTCCATCATTATAATAGAAAAAGAAATTTGATGAGAATAGCATGGAAGTTATAGATAAAAAAATTTTGCTAAATTTATAAATTCCTTAGCAATCGATAAATTTACTTAAAAACAATCAAATTAAGATGTAATTGTTTCGAACATGGAAAATGAATTTTTATTCTCTTTACTATCTTAGTAATAAATAAGAAAAGATGTTTTGCTGGAAAAAACTATTGTCGGGTAACCTGGATGGTGCAACTTAGTCTATCAAGTCTAACTTCATATTTTCATAATATATAAAATTAGACTTGATTTAGGCATACCTGAAATTAGATTTAGTCTAGGTAGAACTTGAAGTTTTCCAGGTAAAATCTGAAGTTATCAAGTTCCATAAATATTTTAACGCCGATATCGGAAATATCTGATATATATATATATATCATAATCGGTCTGCCTTATATCCCCCCGCATTTTTGTACTATCGTAACATACTATCGTAACTGTCCACAACAATTCTTGTACTTGTTGGCTTCATTCAATTATTCCTACTCATTTTTTTCTTACTTTAGATTCATTCGAAAATTTTTTTCTTGGAATTTAAGTATTATATTAAGTAAAATGTATGCCATTTATTAAATGAACAATCAATTTTTACACACAAATGTATAAAAACTCACGAAAATGCTATTTAATTTAATGATATTTTTGTGATCATTCTAATTCTGAATTATTGCTCTCTTCCCTTAAACAATAAAAGCTATCGACAACTTATTTCATTCACTAAAATACCGTATCTCAGAATCAGCTATGATATCAGGATATATGAGAGATGGACTAATAATTAATGGATGAATTAAATAGAATGCTATTACACCTGATGATTTGAATTAAGATCTTAATGAAATTTTCTTTTATGTTTATTTTTACTGCTATCAAGAAATGCTGTTGCTTAAAGAAAAAGTGATGATTAAGAAGTTTACCAATTTTGTTACTTTTAATCACTCATACATGTTAGCAGTTTCCATTTCAATTGATTAATTTGGTTTTGATCGATTTGATTTTGAAAAGATTTTTCTGACATTTAAATTTAATTCCAAAAAGATTGAGAAATCAACCTAAGACATTTTCAAAAGTAAAACTTATAGGCGTTGCAAGTTTTGCCTTTTTTCTCCCGAAAATATTGAGTGAATTTCATGCTCACTCAACTAAGCTATTCCGTTTTTGTCTTTCGAAAAGATGCCAAAGACTTCGGTTTATATCCTTTATAATTATGCATAATTATGCATTTTCGAAGCTAATTTTTTCATTTTTGATTTCATTGATATTCTTTTCATCTATAATTTATGGCTAAATTAGCAGGCAAAACAACAGCGTAACTTTACTAAATAATTAGCTTTATTTCTGCATCATTGCATCCATTCAATGAACGCTATTATTTTAAATCATTATTTCTTATTACTGAATGTTTTGCTTATTGTATCATACCTTTTATCAGTTTTTTCACATGCTGTAAATATTGCAGTTCAAGTTTAGATCCATTTATTACTTTCTATAATTATAATTGCTCCATGGTATTTAATAAAATTCAATCAAAATGCT
>NW_018108374.1:18960-22109 GCF_000183805.2 Loa loa | reverse complement strand
AAAAGCGTATTCTTCAGCCAACGTCCACCCAACAAATCATATGGAGACGACCGGGAGTTTGTTTTACGACTTTCTTTTGATCTGCTCTTATTTTGACTCATTTCTTTGCATTTCCTTCATTTAATTATTTCTCAGGAAATATGTGACAATCCGCAGTTACTTTATGAAGGACAATCACGTTTCGACGTAGTACAAGGTGAATTAGGCGATTGTTGGCTTTTAGCTGCTGCAGCAAATCTTACATTGAAAGATGAGCTATTTTATCGAGTTGTACCACCGGATCAAAGCTTCACCGAAAATTATGCCGGTTTGTTCGTTTAATCAGAATTAATTTGAAGTTTTAAATTCGGTTCTCAGTTCCCACATTTTCAATTGAAACCTTTTGTTTCTACCCTTCGTTTTCAGTTTCCTTTAGTTGAATTTTATCAGAATTTTCAAAATTGAAGGCATATTTCATTTCCAATTCTGGCATTATGGAACTTGGGTTGACGTTGTCATCGATGATCGTTTGCCAACATCTACTGATGGTGAATTGTTGTATATGCATTCCAAAGACAACAACGAGTTTTGGAGCGCTCTGCTGGAAAAAGCATATGCAAAGTAAAAGCTTCTTTTGATTTTTCTTAAAAATACTTGAAATTAAACGGTTTAATAACATATGTTCAAGATCTCTTAGTGACTAATAAAATCCGGTTAAAATGATCCTTCTGAATCGGTTGGTGTTATCTGAAATCAATCCTTTTTTTTTCGATATTTCATGCAAACGGCATATTGAGTAGAACACTTATGAATAGGGCAACTATCATCTAAAAACAGTGTAGCCTTTGCAAATTAGCATTGGTTCTTTCTGAAATTTACATTTTTCTTTAAATTTTTAATTTTTAAGACTTCACGGTTCATATGAAGCACTAAAAGGTGGTACGACAAGTGAAGCATTAGAAGATTTCACTGGTGGTTTGACAGAATTTTTCGATCTCACACAACCTCCTAAACATTTAATGGAAATGATGATGAGAGGTTTTGAAATGGGTTCATTATTTGGTTGCAGTATTGAAGTAAGCCCTTTCCTATAGATCACATTTTTTGATAATATTTGAAGGTTTTTCTTCTAAAGATTTAACTCTTGATTAAAAATTTATTCTGTTCCTTTTTATATTTAAAATTTTAAGATAGTATCGAAGTTATTACCGCTCAGCATTAATAAGGCTATTCATAAAGTTTCGCTCTAGAATTCTAAAAAATTTTGTTTCTAAGTAAAGAAAAGCCATATTAGTTTTGTACAATTTCAGGCAGATCCAAATGAATGGGAAGCACGGATGCGCAATGGTTTAGTCAAAGGTCATGCATACAGTATAACGGGGATGAAGATGGTAAAACATTTCACATTGTAAAGTTAACACATAATTTTTTTTACCATATAGGTGTTTCATATCTCTTGTTAAATACTTTATTTTAAGGTGAATGGACCACGTGGTAGTATACCGTTACTACGTATACGTAATCCATGGGGTAATGAACAAGAATGGAATGGTGCGTGGTCGGATAATTCAACGGAATGGCAGTATATTTCCGAGCAACAGCGTGATGAGATGGGTTTAGTTTTTGCGCATGACGGAGAATTTTGGTTTGTTTTAATATTGTTTTTGTCGGTTTACAGTAATAATCAAATTCAAGAAGCTGTACTGAATTCTTTTCTTCTAAATGTTCAATATGAAGAATAAATCAATTCGACAATAATCAGTTTAAAACAATACAGATATGGTGGTTTGACTAAGTCATAGATATCGATGTAACAAACCATTCGGTCATATTTCATTTCGCCAGGATTGTTCCATTACACTTACCTATTATGGATGATTCATTAATAAATAGCATGTTAGATATGATCAGGAAGTAAGCTTCTGAAAGAGAGTCGTAATTCTATTCATTTGAAATCTTCATTTTATTCATTCCTAAATTAAGCTCAGTAGCTTTACAAGAAACTTGGACCTCACTTTTTTTTGTTGCTGAAAAGTTAATGTTACAATTTTTAGTTGTCTACATTCTCACTATCAGGAAGTTGATATTCTCTATAAAAATTACATACTGTTCTGGTTCACTTTACTTAGACATTTAAATGATAATGAATTTGATTTCTAGGATGTCATTCAATGATTTCATGCGTTATTTCGAAAAAATGGAAATATGTAACTTGGGTCCAGAAGTTATGAATGAAGTATGTTTTTTTTTCTTCCTTTTGTAAATATAACTTAATGATATTTTTTGTATCCTTATTTTCATTAATAATACATGATTGCATATGCAGGTTTATCAAATGACTGGTGTCCAATCGTCACAGAATGCCTGGGCAACATTTAGCCATAATGGTGCTTGGATTCAAAATGAAACAGCTGGAGGATGCCGGAACTACATCCGTATGCATATTTTGTCTTCCGTCTTCGTATTTCTTTCTTTTGTTAAAAATTTTCTAAGCTTCTCTGTTCTGTTACAATAGTATCAATTAGTAAGAAGTTTACTATAGTTATCAACCGTTCCTTTAAAGTATTTAACATAAGCGTATTCTAGCCTAGCTGGAATTAACGCTCACTGAAAAGTAGTGGATTAGTGTTAGTATGTATGTGTGCATTTTCAAACATTTTTAATGCTTTTCCTCATGGTTTTTACTTGGTAGGATTAAAATTAAACGACACATTGCTTAGGGACATTTGCGATGAATCCTCAATATCGTATCCAGGTGACAGATTCGGATCCGTATGATGATGATAACTTATGTACCGTGATAATTGCCGTATTGCAAAAGTATCGACGTGAGCTCAAACATTTGGGTATCGAGAATTTACCTATAGGATTTGCCGTTTATGATGTAAAATCATTCTTTTTTCTTTTTTATTGAAGTAATACATTTGAATTAATGTTGAAGTCTTAACTATCGATAACTTTGTCAGTAAAAAGGCTTATTCAAATCTCATGAAAACTGAACTAGGCATCAAAATACTTGCCACAACAAATTAGTTTTAGCACAAATTGCAGGAACGTATTTTCCTACCAAAAACTTTTTGTCTCTTCCAAAATTTGTTTCTTCTCAATAATCTTTTCAAAAAAGAAACAGAAATTTTCGAAAATAGAAAATTTACCGTGAAGTAAATAAG
>NW_018108374.1:14882-18849 GCF_000183805.2 Loa loa | reverse complement strand
AAACGACACATTGCTTAGGGGACATTTGCGATGAATCCTCAATATCGTATCCAGGTGACAGATTCGGATCCGTATGATGATGATAACTTATGTACCGTGATAATTGCTGTATTGCAAAAGTATCGACGTGAGCTCAAACATTTGGGTATCGAGAATTTACCTATAGGATTTGCCGTTTATGATGTAAAATCATTCTTTTTTCTTTTTTATTGAAGTAATACATTTGAATTAATGTTGAAGTCTTAACTATCGATAACTTTGTCAGTAAAAAGGCTTATTCAAATCTCATGAAAACTGAACTAGGCATCAAAATACTTGCCACAACAAATTAGTTTTAGCACAAATTGCAGGAACGTATTTTCCTACCAAAAACTTTTTGTCTCTTCCAAAATTTGTTTCTTCTCAATAATCTTTTCAAAAAAGAAACAGAAAGTTTTCGAAAATCGAAAATTTACCGTGAAATAAAAAACTTTTCGTAATTTTAGTAATAATCGTAGTTCAAATTTATTAATGTTAAATGTTAAAATCTTAACTATCAATAGTCTTAATGTTGAAGTCGGGAATGAAATGGAAGGACACGATATTTATTAAATTTTATGATTTAACATTTATAGAATTTTGGTTTTGATTTTTTTTTGAATTTAATTTTGATTTCTATTGGTTTTTAACAAGAACTTTTCAACTGCCTTAATTTGAATTTCAAGAATAACTGTACTTTTGAATTTCAAAAGACTCACAAATGACTGTTTGCTCGTCTTTTGCAGTTTCTCTCTAACCATAACAATAAATTTGCAGAAAAATGTGTTTAATTTCTATATGCTATTCTTGATTATTTACAAAATGGATCATCCTGTCTTTTTTTCAGGTTGGAGACTTTAACGGACGTTTAACGCGAGAATATTTCCAACGACATAAATCGTGTGCTAGGAGTGCTGCGTTCATTAACTTACGCGAAGTGATTATTTTTGTATTACTTCCGTTTAATTATTCAAATAATGATACTGTTCCAAAAATCATCTTATATACGCAAGCCCGCCATTTAACTTTTATCGTTTTTGTCATTCCATCTTTTTTCTCTTGATTTAAACTTTTGATTGTCTTTGGAATAAATAATTTCGTCCTAATTCTTGCAGATAACAGGTCGTTTTCGAATTCCACCAGGCAATTACGTAATTGTGCCATCAACATTCGAACCAAATGAGGAAGCGGAATTTATGCTCAGAGTTTACACAAATGGTTTTATTGAATCAGAGTAAGTATATAATTTTTCGGTAAACATTTTAAAATTTTCAAATGATCTGGCAGATTTTTTTTATGGCCTATAATGTGCAGATAATAAATATCGTTTATGTCCAATCATTTAAATATTTTATTCATAAGCCTTAAAAACTCAAACTTTAAAAATTTTCGAATTCAAGTTTCCTTTTTTCAGGCAACTGTGAATTTTGATCGAAGCGCAATTAAAATTGAAATTAATCAGCTGACAATTATTTTTTCGGACTACATGTTGAAAGACGCATTTATTGATCATTTACTTCCATAATCTCTCGCCAAATATACTAAACCATTCTTGTTTTTTCATAATGGATTTGTATTAATTTATTGTCTGTTTTTCAGTTCCAATAACTTCTGTTTGTTTACATAATAAGGATGAAGTTGTGAATAAAATCTTTCGCAAGTCATATGGAAAATTCTAGCGAAAGAATAATTGGGATTTGTTCCGGAAAACTGAAAAATATTCTCTTTCTGTCTCCATTTGTTTATTTCCCAATTATTATAATGAAAAAAAAAAAGAACAGATTAAAAGGAATGTAATTGCATTGCAAAACTTCTACTCCAGTTTGGTCAGTCTTTGTGTGTATTTCAATACCCGCTAGTATTTAATGAATTTAACTGCGCTTATTTTCAATATATAGCTAATACTAAAGCTTTTTCAACACTTTCCGTTTTCCGGTATTTCCAATTACAGACCCTTTCTGATTGCAAATTTGGTCTTCGCTGCTCTTCGTAGTTGTATTCGGCAAGGTATCAGGCACGATTCGGTCATCGCTATCCCATCCGCTGCCAAACCGAATACAATTAGTCCAGTACAGTGGCATCATTTTAGCCTTGCTGCTGTTTCCCGCTTATTATGTATTTTACGGAGTAGCTCTTTGGCTTTTGGGTGTTGCTGGAAGTTTTAAAAGGAAATAGTGGAGAAATATCAAAAATAAATTGAGGTGAAAGTTATTTAATCTGGAGTTAGGTCATCTCAGTTATTGTTCATTAAAGTAATTAATTACTCGTTTATAATGATCGGACAATTCGTATACTTTGCATTGTGAAGGGTCGAATTAATCAATCATTTATTTTAGATTGTAACTGACTATTTAAATGGTCAATTTATGAGTAATTGCTAAAGCGTTATATTACTACATTATGTAAAACGGGAAATGATTTCAGATTAGAAACGGATGAAGTTCTCTCCGTTGCATTATATCCGTCGTGCAAGCCGAAACGGAAGACGTGAAGTGGACAAAACTGAACCATCCGTGCTTACCACCCATGTGGTGAGGGAATTTTTAATTCGATTAGGAAAATCAATTGGAATTTTGTCCGTACCAGTCGTATTTATTGATGTCATTGGTTATCCAGCAAGTATTACCGGGTCATCAATGGAGGTTACTTTCTTTTTCAACTTTTTCTCTCCTGAAATTTTAATTTATTGCTAGGTTTGATTACATTTGATACGAATTACACAAATAATTAGTTAAGAAAGTAATTAGGAGAGTTAGTATACTTTTCCTGAGGAAAGGGAATATCAGTTAACTCTCATAAAAACCGGCTTACCAGAGAGTATATTTTTTCATATACAAAACGTTCTGCCTTACTCAATATATTTTGAATAAGGTAGGACGTTTTTCGCATAAAAAAACTTGGAGGAGTGAGAAATTTGAATTTGATCTTTTTCCCTGAAATTTGGTCCGTCCTTCTTTCAATTAGACAAACGTTCATTTGTTATGTTAAATATTTATTGTTGGTATACTCATACTTTTCAGTACCGATTGAGTATCATACTTCTTTTAGTTTGCTACTTTCATTGACCTATAGACCATCCAGGATAAAATTATGACTTGGCCAACATTGTCCAATGATCTCTCATTATCATCTTGTTTAGCCAACATTACACGGTAGTGACAAGAAGTGGTGGAAACGGGATGTTGTCTGGTTATCACGTTTTGGTTTGCATAAACCAGAGATCGGACAAATTTACACGTTTATGTACGTTTATTTACTTCTAAGTTTTTTCCTTTTTTTTTGAAAAAAAAAGCTTGTAGAATTCCTTTTGTCCACTTCGTTAATTAAATTTTTCAAGAAAATCAAATTTATTATCATATTCGTTTCATTATATTTTTCCTTTCCCTATACCATTTGTTTCTAAATTTGCAGAATTTCAATCAAGATTTCTTTCTGTAGCAAAATGTTATTTTACAGACCACCAAATGATCCCGAGAAACGTCACATCAAACGTATCACTGCTGTGGATGGTGATATAATCAGGTATCATGCTTGTTTTAAATTCTATATCAACTTTACGGTCTGGTCAAATCCAGTATTTTCATCATGGATTACATCTGTTTAGAATATAATATGAAGTACCACATTTGTTTGAAATTCCATTCCACTAAGTACCGTGGCTGTTTCGAATTTAACTCAGTTCATCTACCAGTAGCAGTTAAGGGGAAATAAGCACATGTCTTAATATTTACTTTAAAGCTAGTTTACACACTTTTTAATGAATTTGAATTTCATGCAAAATTCTCTAACTGTAGGCCAAAACGTGGACCAAGTTTTGTAGAAATACCAGCTGGTTGTTATTGGATGGAGTCAGACAATCCTAACAATTATATAAGCACATGTCTCAATATTTACTTTAAAGCTAGTTTACACACTTTTTAATGAATTTGAATTTCATGCAAAATTCTCT
>NW_018108374.1:0-14790 GCF_000183805.2 Loa loa | reverse complement strand
AAGTTTTGTAGAAATACCAGCTGGTTGTTATTGGATGGAGTCAGACAATCCTAACAATTATTACGATAGTCGATTATATGGCCCGGCAAGTTTACAGCTATTTCCAAATTTTGGTTTCAGAAGTTCACAATTGTTCATATCAAAAATTCGAATGGTCTCAATAGCTTGCATCCACTTATCTCCTTTAAATTTCGGTTTGATTTCCTTCCGTGTCAAAAATTCGCTTTTCACATAATGTCTTTAGTGATCATTAAAGAATTTTGTAAGCTGGATAAGCTGGAGATGCTGCAGGTTTCCGGAGGATTGTTGACAGCCCGAGCTACGCATATTATTTGGCCCCCGAAAAGATGGCGTACCATTAAAACAGAAGTGTTCGATCACAATACTGTTCCCGTTTCAAAACGGAACTTATTTTTTGGAATAAATCTTCCATGGTGATTTATAGATGTATGAATAATATATGCAGCATGGCAACAGATGTAATAGTAGTAGTATTACGACTAGTGATATACCTGAGCAGACTAAACATTCTCTCAGAACATTAGACGTTGATAATGCTCAAAATCTTCAGTGAGTTTTTATCCATTGTTGATAGATAGGTAGTACAATTAATTATATGCTAACAATACATGAAAGGACCTTGACTTTCGAAAAAAAACTCAATATACGAATAATCGAATACTCTCGTCTAATCTGTTTACTGATCAGATATCATTCTAATAGTTTCCAACATATACCATGTTTAAACACTGCCCAAACATTACTGCACTCTCGCATTGCAAATAAGGTAGATTGATTATTCGCAACATGACCTTTTAGAAAGACCTAAATGATAAACGACTGAATAATATCAGTGATTCTATGGTGCTTATTTTGTTTCTTGTAAATGATGAATTATTAGCATATTTCTCCTCTTCCATTATTTTCATTTTGCACCGAACCAACTGTAAAGTTTTGAAACAAGTGCAACAGTTTCAGAACAGCAACCAATCACTGCTCATTTACAGTACATATAAATATATGTAAACAGTACCTAAAAAATTTACAGTATGTAAATGGGAAAATGAGCTTCAAACATGTCCGCAGTCGTTCTTATACTATTCTTTACAAAATTGTAATCGTTCAGAACGTAAGTGGAACTGATAATTCATCTTATCTTGTGATATATCTTGTGACATTGTCAGTCCTTTTTTCAAAATAAATTTTTCGAAATATCCAACTTATGCAAAATCTGATTTATACAGCTTGTAGTTTCAATAAAAAGCTCTGCAAAGAAAAGTTTTATTTTCGTTCGTATTGCGTTTGAGTAAAGTGTATGAATTGAACGTACAAAAATTTATAAATTTTTCAAATGCATAGAAATAAGCCCGAAGTGTATGTGAATAATATACAAGTTATCATAATAATGTACAATAACAATAACTTAAAAAAGACCACACATAAGAAAGTTATAATTGATAAATGCGGATTTAAAGTTCTTCCAGTTCACACATGAAATTGATCTGAAAATGGATAACATGTATAAATAGGCAAAAGTGACTTTGCGGAATGTACAATGTCCTGTTCTGTTCCATGAAAATATTTGGAAAATTAATACTCTACAAATATAACCTACTTTTTAAACAAGTTAACTGAAATTACAGAATATTTCCAGCAAAATATCTTCAATAAGGTCTGCAAAATATTATCAACGAATCCCAATAAAGCTTTGAAATTGAAAAAAAGAAAAAGACCGTATATTTTTCAGCTGTGAAATTATACTTCAGGAATGTAATCATTCCATAACCGTATATCCTTCAATCGTGAAACTGCAATTTGCATGCAATTTCATCGCCAAAAAAATGTCTAAGTGATGAATATTTTACATCCAAATTGGAGAAATTCATATTCTGCTTAATCTGTCATATCGAGAAGCCATTGTTTCGTTAAAGCCAAAGAAGTTGCCGCATTGATTTTCTGCTGCCTTGCATGCAGTTCGAATTCTTTCAATCTGAAAATACTTTTTAAATACAGGAAGTATTAAACTTATGCTCAAATATACGAAGATTTCATAGACTTAGAACTGCAATTGGAAATGCCTTGAAATAAGCCTCACTAAATTGTAAAGAAATCAATTAACAGACCACTTTAACCATAAATTAAACATTTTAAATTATATAACTACTTTGTGATAATACGAGTCATTACAGTACGGTAATTTTTACGTAATATTAATATAAGAAACTGAGAGTATACATTGAAGAAAGATCATTTCTGATCATCGAATTCGAATTAGCGTTGCATGAATTTCCACTTGCTATTTCAGTAGCTTCCAGACGACACTAAAATTTTCGTGCAAAGTAGAAAAGTTTTTCTAAAGGTTAGCACAATTCCATTTTCTAAATCTGAAATTGGGAAAGATTTATGAGAAACATAAAGTTTCGAAGATTTTTCGGAAGTTTCTCTTTTCAAAACTTTTCTGCCACTGATCATGTTTGTTCCATTAAAGATTACAACAGAGAAGATGCATTCCTAGGAGTAACGAGCCCTTACCTCATTGGTTTGCTCAGTGATAGCAATCAACTGCAGAGTTTCGTCTAGCTGTTTTTTTGTTTTAAAAAGTTTATGCGACAAATCAAACATATCTCTGAAAAATTTGACGGTAGCGTTTTAGAATATATTTTCAATTAATTACTCTAATTGTTAGCAAAATAATTATGATTGTAAATGTAACACCGTTATCAACATAATATGCAAGAAAATATATTGTAAAACGAAAGTAAATATATTCTAAAAATAAATATATTCTAAAAAAATATATGCTAGAAACTTTATGTATTTTATCTAGAAAATCTAAAGATTTTCCAGATAAAATGCATAAAATGTTCAAATTTGAACCATTGAATGCTTCACATACCATGTAAAGCCAATATGTAACATTTGTAAAGTTCAAGAAAGAAATCGTTTTCTTTTTTTATTCTTTGAAAGAGAAAGAGAAGAAACATGAAGACTAGAATGATTTTATACCTTTAACTATAAAACCATAAAACCTTTATCGCAACACGTCGACGCCGTAGAATGGGAAACCATATTGATGTATATTAAATTTCGCAAAAATTAAGTAACTAGATCTGAAGGATGGGAAATAAGGTCCGAAGTGTAAAAGTATACTTAATTTCCGATAAAATCTAACGAATCATAAAATTTTGATAAAAATGGAGCATGGAAAGACAGAATTTACCTAGCTAACATTTGTAAAGGTTCCATGAAAATATCACAAAGTTGCTTCAATTTCTCATCATAATTTCTGACCATTTTTTCATAAGAATTCAACAAATATTTCCTGAAATATAAGCAATTTCCTTCAATAAAATGTTAGAACGAATGATGAAGTTCGTAAAATGATGTTCCTTTCTCCTTTTTGTTTGCCTTATCTACATGATGAAAACAGTTGGATAGCAAGACGAAATTTTATGGAGTTTTCTCGCAGAAAAAGAGGATAAGAAATTTATCTTAATTTCGTAACACATGAAGTGTTGAAAATAAAACCCAAGAAGAATCGTTGGTAAAGATATTACAATGTAAAGAATGCACAAATGGAAACCATAAAATTAAAAAATATCACAATGCTTGAAATTATTACATTATTATGAAGTTATTACACTTAAAATTGTTATATTAATTAGTATTCAAGAATAATTTACTGCTTTAAGAAAGGAGAAGCTTACCTATCCGTCTCCATTTGTAAAACGTTTTCTGAAGCATTATTACATGGTGGAAAAGTTCGAAGTTTCTGAAAGTAAAAATGGAGTGTATTTGATTAATGCCTTAATAAGTACGTGTTTGCATAAGTAGGTATCTAAGTTAACATATGATATCAAGAAGTAAATAAATAAACGAAGAAACCCTTTTTTTTTTCTTTTGAAAGAGCATCTTATACTCCTCAATAAGTTCGAACAATATCTTAAAATACATGGAAGTAGAAATTAACAGAAATATAATGCAATCTAATTTAAAAAACGCGCACAACACACATACATACATTCTTTTTGTATCAAACAATTATTTAGCAATAAACAAACCACAACTGCTTCAAGTTCAACTTTCAGTGATGGCTCTTTTGCAATATGTTTCGACTCAATAACAGCAAAACGTACATCAATTTGTTGCAATGTATTACATATCCATTGCACTGCCTCTGCAAAATGTTTCCAAAGAAACTAAACAAATTTTCGTCATATCAAAAAAAAGTGAAAAAAAAAAACAGAAAGGAAAAAAAAACCACAGTAAGATTTTTCTCGGCTTTCTTTTAATTATAAAATCCATTTCTCAAACTTTATGATAAGATTAAAATTCATAAAGGTCTTGCATTGCTGTTACTGCAATAATAGCCCATGTGGTTCTAATAAATGAGTGCAACTAGTTTATCGGCTCCCTTCAGCATCATTCCTTTCGAACGACTACTTCTAATCAAACTGCCTAATTTGTTTATAATAAAGTTGAAACGCAATAACTACCATATTTCGACCAAGAAACTTTTAAATGGTAAATAATTTGATCTTGGTATGATGTCTTGGTCACAAGACCACGTAATGGGTGCGTTCGACGAGTGGTCACGTCACACATGTTGAAAGATGAGTCACTCTGATCTGATAATCGTAGTGAACATAGACATTATTTACAACATATCATTAGTTACAATATATTATAATGATTTCAAGGATGCATGTTTCAAAATGGATCAACAAAAGGGAATAACGCACCTCTGATAAAATTCAATTCTCGTACAACCGAAAGTGAATTATTTTCAACCGCTTTCCGCTCCTCAGCTGTTTCTTTGTTCAGTGCAATTGCTTTCGAAAGTAAACGTAGTTGTTTCGCTAAACGGTTTGCAAAATTGCAATCATGCGTTAGAATTTCAGCTTCCTTTAATAATTTCAAATGTACTGCACGCAAAATTCGAATAACATCCGGTATTGTATCCTGTAATTTATATGTCTGTCGTTCCACACTTAACGTACTCGCAGCCGCAAGCTTCATCTCATGAAAGGTTGGCTCACGATTACATAACGGAAACGGTGAATGCACTGAAAATGTATCAGATTTGAAGCGGGTCATAAATATATCAATCACTTATTCATTTACTATCTTACCGAAATGGGAAGAACCACGCTGTATTATGAATAATATTAGCATTCAACACAAACTATGCCGAATTTCTTGCAATATCCGGAAAATGTTTTGCTCTTTGCTATCCACATCAATCACTGGTTACTCAATAAGTTATCCACAATGATGGATAACAAAAAGGTAAAAACAGACGTGAACTGACTTGAAAGAGAGAAACCGATATTAGGCCATGCATCTGCCGATGGTTAAAAACAATCACCGACAGAATGTATGTGAATGAAAACACAAATGAAAAAAAATTGAATTTCAGAGACCAAAATATGAAACATAAAAATGATAACTCACCGACAAGTTCCGGTAATTTGATCGGCAAAGTATAATTTTCATTATTTTGGAGTCCCATAACAATAACATCAGAACAGCGATCGATCAAGCCCACAGGAAATGGAGGTGATTTATAGACAACCGCGGAACCAGCTGGAAGTGTTAATAGACAAATCAGATCATGGGGTGGCGTATCAACCTTCATATAAACATCAAAGTAGGACCTGGAAACATAAAAGATTCAGATCTTCTTGCGATAATAAAAAGTTACAGAGAGATTTCTTATTTCAAAACTTGATTATTTCTTTTGAAAACTTGGAATCATCAAAAAAATACTTTCGACATATTCAAAATCCGGAATTTTCCCACCTCTCGAAATGATCAACGGCTGAAGTATCAAAATACTCCTCCAAACACATAATGTTCATCTTAAAAACACGCATTCGTTTCAAGTTTAACAACTCTTTACACATTTCATCAAATTCATTGAACGTTAGACGAGTTGCTTCACGTCTATCAAAAAGACGTCGAATAAATTCACCGAGAATCCGACGAAAACTTCTGGAAAACATAGCTATTCAACTAGTCTTAAGTAATAACTTTTATTTTTTTATCAAAAAAGAGAACATGTGCTTTGCAACTTAAAACAGTTTTTCTTATTTGTCAAGTAAAAATAAATTTCAACTGCATTTTTTATTTGCTAGGCAAATATTTCTAATAGTTTCAGAATTCAGTTCTCTGAAAAGTATCGCATTAAAAAAAAAGGCATACTTATATAAAAGATACACAGAAAAGGTAAGCTCACTTGGGGTATAAACAACGTCCATTTGGAAAATCTTTCTGCCATAAAAATTGACCCGTTTCACTTGCCCTACCGAATATAGCATCTGATGGTCGACTAATCATCATATTATGCATTCCAAGCGTATCTGCTGGTCCTAAAAAGTAATTAAAAATGATCAAACGCCATTTTTACTGCTGAATTTTATCCTTGACGGAAGCTTAAATTTTAATAGAAACTTTGAACAGGACGTGTATCCTAGTTAAATCGTTATGATCAAAGTAAGTGTCACACAACTTGAAGAAAAAAGTTAATCAAAAAATCCAAGTTTAAACATCCTAAAACTACTAACTGAATTTGGATTGGCAAATGCAAATATTTCTACTCCATGACATAATATAATTCAAGCTTACCTTTTGCTGGTACAAAAGGTAAAATACCAGTTGCACATTCGAATAAGGTACAACCTACTGACCATAGATCACATTCATCTTTCGTATATGACAACGCCGTTGTTTTTCGTGCTAAATTGGCTGTCGAATATTCATTCTATAAAATGACACATATTCAAATCATATTAAGTCATAGTAACAAAATATTTGACCTTAATATTTGTATGGTACTAAAAGTAACAATTCAAACACCAATTTAATATGCAATAACTGCTTTTAGCAAATCTTTCCGAAAGAAGATGAATACATCCTCTATATCACATAAATAGTATTATAAAACCCGTTTTATTCGAGTAGTTGGTGCATGGAAAGAAAGAAGACAATAACTAACAGCAACTTACAAGGTATCCTGGTGTACCACAAATGGAATGCAACGGTTGAAAATTATCGGTAAGAAATCTTGAACCACCAAAATCACATAATTTGAAGATCATCCTGACGAAAAAGGAAAAGTAGAATGTTGCACATGCCAAATTATGGATAAATATTATAGGTTTTGAGAACTGCAAAACTGAAACAATTATTTTCAGAGAAATTTGAATTTTTTCTTTTAAAATGAAAAATATACCTTTCAGATTTATTGAAAATTAATACGTTTTCCGGTTTTACATCTCGATGTGCAATCTTCTTGGAGTTCAAATACGACAATCCTTTTTCTGAAAGGAGAAAATCATCAATTAACTTTTAATTTCAGCACTAGTCGAAAGGACCGTATGGAAAGAATATAAGGCATACTTGATGAACATATTTTTGAAGTGATGTTAAGTAGAAGAAAATATTAAGCAAGGTAAATTTGGAACGAAGTCAAGTTAAGTGAACAAAGTAAGCATAAATGAATAAAGCAAAGTGAATCAAAACAAACATAATTCAAGAGAATATAAAGAAAATAATTTTATGTCAAACAAAATGAAACAAAACGTAGTAAACTAAAATAGAGGAATGTAAGATAAAATAACGAAACGGAAAAAATTAAAGTAACATAAGACAAACGATCTGAGAAGGATACCAAGATGATCGATTAACTGCAACAAAATTTGATACGATAGACCAAACATATTTTCCAATTTTTTCAATTCATCGCGTACACTACCATCAGCCAATTCCATGACTAGTACCATTTGTTGGGCTTCATTCATGTTCTTAAATAATTTTAAATATAAAATAATTTTGTGCTGAATTCATTAGGAATAGGAAAATGAGTAGCCTTAGACCTAAAACGTTTACGTACAATTTTCTTTAACGTTGTTAGACAAAGAAGTGTTAGACATATAAAGGAATCCACTTATCAAGCTTTCATTTGCTAAGTAGAAAGACGATACACAGAATTCCATTTTTTACTGTGTTACATTAATATTTTTCAATGTTGCTATTTTATATAGTAATTTTAGGTAATTAATATTATATTTAAGAACGACAATGTACCTTTGGATCAATCGTATCAGACGCAATAAATTTGACGATATACGGAGAATTTAACTGTTGTAAAATTTCAATTTCACGAACATGTTGCTGAGTATTGAATTTATTGCACGTTTTGATCGCTACAAATTCACCTGTTTCCTGGTTTCGACCTTTGTGAACCTATCATTTAAAAAGCATCAATTGTTGTGGTGGAAAACAACAGAACTGTTGCACATTTTTGCGAGTCATTAATTAAATTAAATCGAAATAATAAGTATCAACATAATATCCTTAGATAGTAATTGCTTTATCTCATCCATGTTGAAACAATTTTAAAGAATAAATCCAAAAATGACGTACATTTCTTCAGATAACTGTCATATTGTACATAATCCATATCTATCGTTCACTTATTGAATTCTACTGATTTCAAAAATATCAATTTCAAATTTTACCCTTCCAAAGGCTCCATTTCCAATCAAATCGATGTTACGTTGATGCCAGAAAAATTTATTCGTATACTGTATACCTCCTTCCGAAGCTCCATCCATTCAGCGTCTGTAAAAAGTTTTTTTAAAAGAAATTTTTTTTTGCACTATTTAATTTCTTTCAAGGACTTGATTCCCGTGCATTATTAACCATTAAAAAGCACTTTCAAAGTATTAAGATAATAAATTTTGAATCAATTCTGAAGTCTCATTCTGTATGCAATAAATTCTTCACATAATTCCTCACCAAGTTGCAAATGGACTCAAACTTTCGAGTGTGAAAAACAAAAAACATATTGAAATTTGAAAACAGTACAATAAAAGAAACATCCAAAACACATATTACCACTAATTAATCATTGAATTAATGAATTATATGAATAGATAGTGAGATTAATTAACTAATTATATGAATAGATGAGCAGAATGAATGTGTGAAACTTTTCCATCCAATTTTTCCCTATTTATAATTAAAAATTGAAAGGAATAGAAGTAGTAAAGTGGAAGGAATCGAAATATAATAATTATTCAATTGGCATTTACTCAAATTGTGTTATTACTAAAGGTAATACTATGAAATGAGGCATTAATTAATTAGGAATTAAATGGTAAAATAAGTTTACATGTCAACCATTAATAGTAACATGGAGAAGTTGCAGCAGTAATTAGTAATGATCATAAAATCAAAACTAATAAGAGATGGTGGATGCGAACACTGTCAAACGAACTCTTTACGTCCTTATTTCAGGTTTCACGTTTAGACGTACCGTCAAAAAACTACCGTCAAATATTCGTCTATTATTTTCATTTTCCTTTCCCATTCTTTCGCATTTTTTGCTCAAATTGTCCATCTCCCTACATCCTACGAGAAAATTCGAACAATCAAAGATCATTTTAACAACCAAAAGATATTTCACTACGATCGATCTGACCAATTAGCGAAATGACCAAATCTGACCAAATGACACTGACAATTAAATTTTAAAATCAGAAATATGAAACAAAATAAAACAAAATTCTGAATTTGAAATATCTTTTGAGTTAATCAATTTGAATGTGATATAAATCAGTCCACTTGTGCTCTAATTTGCAGTATATTTCGACAAATAATGAAAAAATCGATTTATCAATCAATTATCACTCCTATAATCACCATCAATCACCATCCTATAAGCAGCGCTTTTTCATGCTTAGCATTTCAAAAATCAATTTATCAAATTCAAAAGTTAACTTATCAAACTTATCACCAATATCTTTCGGTTGAAAGAGGATAATTCTATAACATACAGGTAATAAATTAGAATAATAATGAGTAGATGTGAGGAAAATGAGGAAATTGAAATGATAAGAAGCTGATTGTTAAAATACAACAGTAATGTTGACAATACCGGACAATCACATTCTCGATGAAACACTAACACATTGAGATGAAAGCAGACCACATGACACCGCGAACAACCAATAATCTCCCACTCCCCCAAACCAGATCCCATTTCATGTCTCATTTCTTTAAAAACCGCTAATTTAAATTTATTTGAACTGACTAAAAATTGATGATTCATCTTGTTTTAGTACAAATGTTGTGCACTTTGGTGATGGATGATGGAAATTCCGAGTTTTTAATCCATCAAGACCAATTCCGGTGAACTATTGACCTTAACCTCGACCTCGATCCGTGGAATATATCGATGAGAAAAGTATATGTTTTCTTAAAAAATACGGAGAATTGACTAATTTGAATGAATGTTGCTGTAACAAAAAGTAAGAATAAAAGAAAATAAATGAAAACGAAAAAAAAAATTAACAACGAATGCTAAAATTCGATCATCAACCTCATAATATCGCATATACTCTGCAAATTGATCGAAAAAAAAACTGCAGATAATACAGTTAATAGATCCCAAATGACCATTGATCGTATATATATATATATGTATTGGAAGAAAAAAAAAAAATTTGAATGCTAAAAATCGATCAACAATGCTTATTTCGTTGACCTCTTTAAGCGATTTATGAATAGAAATAATATAAATATAAATTTGTTAATTTAAATTTAATTACTTATCATTTTTTTTTAATGTTTAAAAAAAAAAAAAAGGAAACATATGTGTAAGCAAAGTACAATTTGATTGAAAACGGTCGAACTATTCTAAATTTCTTTTTTTCATTCAGTTTACTTAAACTACGAAATATTTCATAGCAAATGAATAAATTTCAAACATTTATCGATTTTTAACACTTCTCCATAATTCATCAAATTTGGTAAAAAATTTATTTAAAAATGATTGATTACTAATTTGGTATGGATGAAAAGGAGCGAAATCATATTTCATTAATAATTTTTAATCTTCCATTTCCATTCATTTCAAATAATAAATCTTCATTTCTCAGCCGCTTTAAATGTCATTTTAAAACAATTTGCAAATGTTTTTTACAAAATTTCAAGTAATTTATGGTTTTTCCTGTTTTTTTCTTTTAATTTTTGTTGCAAATTTCAATCTTCCTTCATTTTTTTTTTCTGCGAGATCAAAAAATTTGCAAATGATCAGCTCATGTATCGAAAAACATTACAAATAGCCAGTTCATGTATCAAAATTATCTGTAAATGACCATTACCAAAATTGTATCAAAATTGTATCAAAATTGTCTGTAAATGACCATTTCATGTATCAAAATTATCTATAAATGACCATTTCATGTATCAAAATTATCTGTAAATGACCATTTCATGCATCAAAATTATCGAATCAGTTTTCGATTTAATTTGTCGCAGGAATAAACAAACTGAAGGAGGAAAAATTGGTTTTTGTATAATTGCCAAAATTTACACATTTTTTTTTCAAATAACTTTAAATGCTTAACTGTTTGATCGAATTAAAAGAAAAAATTATTACAAAAGTTTTGGAATTTCCAAATTTTCAATTTCCAATCTCCAATTTTCAATTTCTAATTTTAGCATTTTTTCCATCTTTCTGCAATTCAAAAATTTTCACTGTTCCTTGCTTTTATTAACAAATAAATTTCATTTTTCAATTGAAGTTTAAAATTTTGAACTTTTGAAATTTATATTTTTGACATTTTAAACATTATTTAACATATGGTTCCAATTTGAAGCAAACATAGAAAAGGGAATATTCATCGTATAATTCGATTTGATGTATTATTTCTCAATCTCATAAATCGCTGTAAATGAGAAATGTTCAGGTAAGTTCCAATTTAAAATTAATTTAGAGAGAAGCACCTAGCTGATTAAATCATAATTTAAAATTGTCATAGAAAAGGAAATTGAAACATATGATAAGGTCACAGTTTATGCCCTAATTTCATACATTCCTTAATCACAATCAAATGATAAGTTTCATTTTGGAACTAATACACACAGGTAGGAAATGTTTGGACAAATTTCATACGATAATAATTCATTTTTCCATTAATTCAATTCATATTTTCTTTATTTCAAATTTAAATTTCGTTCAGACTTTAAGTCAAAAATTGTATTTTAAATTCTAATCAAATTTTTTGAATTTGTCAAATAAAAGTGTTATAGCATGCTCAATCTGTTGTTTATATCTGTAATATTAAAATTGGAGTACTGGATGATGGTAGAATTGAACTTAGTTTAATTAATTAATTTTGGTTGATTTGATTTAATTAATTCGAGTTTTAATTAACTTAATTTTAATTGATTCGTTTTTTTCTCTTTTTTCGATTTTTTTTTAAAATGATTAACATGAAATTAAAACAATTACAATGATATGTAATTCATTCATCATACTTGTAATTGCCCTCTAACCTTGCTGTATTTTATCTACTAAATCTGGTATTGCTGATTTGTGATAAATACTGATAGCATCAGTTTGACGGTATCAATCATTTTAACGAAATTTACTGGTGTCAATGATAGCATTGTTATAATGTTTTGAAATGAATAAATACTTTTCTTTTTCCGGAAATTTCAGTTCATCTATCAGTAATGTTAGCATGGAACAATATCATTTAACTGATTATCATTACCTTATATTATAACCAACTTGTAAGTAATCTTAATTATACTTAATTAAATTTGTAATCTTAATTATACTTAATTAAATTTGTAATAAATACCTAAATTACTAAATTATTAAATTCATATAAAGTTATCTTATATTATTTTAAATTTCACTCCAAAGCACTTGAAAAGTTATGATGAAAATGTGTTAATTGTTATTCCCGTTAATTGTTACCTGTTAATTAAATAGTCAATTGTTAAACAGTTACTGTTAATTAAATAAATAGTTCCTATTAATTAAATAGTTAATTGCTATTCGTGTTAATTATTAATTCGAAACAATATTACCATCCAAATAATTTATATGATTTTGATAACCAAAAAATAAGTACGTTAATTATTGCAAAAAAAAAAAGCATTAAAAAAATTACACTTGGGATTAAATTATAAAGACTATGATGATTAAATTATACTTAATCTTAATTATACTTAATTAAATTTGAAATAAATATCTAAATTACTAAATTATTAAATTCGTATAAAGTTATCTTATATTAATTGTCATTTGCTATCACACTTGTAGACATTATCAGCATCGGTATATAATTAAACAACCGAATTACAAGATAATGAGACAAGTATAGAAGATGAAGAAACTACGGTATTGTTTAATGTTCAAACAATCAAAAAATCATTGGAGCAAAATATTCCAGAGGAAAAAATTTGCGAGAAAAATGAAATGTGAACAAATTGTATTGGTCTGTGATATGATGTGATATGATATGATATGTGAATTAGGATGTAATGCTGATGATAATGTTCATTTCATCTTTGATTTCCTTCATATCATATCATATCATCCAAATATTTGGGGGGGGGGGAGGAAAATAAAACAGAAAATATTTAAATTAACAAAAAAAAAGTGTAAAAAAATTGACAAATCTGAAATTTAAAACTTAAATATTTTTTTCTAAAAAAAAATTCCAAAATTTTTAAATTGTAAAATATTTGAAAAAATTTATTTGAAATAATTTACATTTCGTATGAGTGAATTAAATTTTTTCATAAATTTATTCTTTTTTTATTTCGTTCAAAAAATTCATCCTTCCCTCCTTTTTTTTTTTTTATTTTAATAAATCCTGATAAGCAATCTTCTAGTTGCAATGTCAAAAAAAACGTCATAAGCTAGGATGCGAATGTCCAGCAATTCTTGGATTTCGTCTAACATCAAATGGACATTGTGTCCAGAAAACAGATTGTCCATTTGGAAATGATAAAATTTCCGGTTACTTTTTGCTTGTTAATTCGTTTTCCGATAAAATTCTGAAGTGAAAATGTAAAGGTTTGTCGAATTCGACTTTTAAAATTAATTCATACTTCATTCCTTTCTTTTTTTATTCGATACTTCGATGACTTCATAAAATATTTCGTTATTTCATGCTTTCGTGCTTTCACGTTAACCAAAACAAAACACGTTTATTCGGTGACATCACAGAATAGCTCGTCACTTCATTTACGTGTTTTCATGTTAACTAAAAAAAAAGAAATATCAATAATCCAAACTTTCATAATGAATATTGACTGATTTAAAAAAAAATGAATTATAATAAATTCAGAAATTGGAATTATAAAAGAAGTTGTAAAATATCATTTTCATTCAAACAAAACATTCCTAATCTCTTATTTAGCATTAATTAGCTAAATGATTAAAATAATTATGATCGAAAGGAAAGTGTCACATTTAGGTAATCCTAAAATGGTTACGAAAGAATTCAAGGAATACGGGAATGCTTGTGAAGAAACTTGTGATAATTTTGGACAACCAATAATATGTGCCAAGAAATATGTCCCAGAATGTTATTGCAAGAAAGGTTAAGAGTGGTCGTTGTGTTTTGCGACAGTTATGCTTTTATTACAACAAAACAACAAAGAACAATAACATTATTGTATTTACATCAAAGAACAATAACATTATTGTATTTACATCAAAGAACAACATACCTATATTTACATTAAGGAACAATAACAATAATTGTATCTACAACAAAGATATGTAATACAAATAAGTACTATTTCAGAAATATTATTCCAATTTTTTATTTCATTAAAAAAGCAAATAATAAATTTACATACTATAATATTTCATAGTTCAAAATGAATTTTTAACTGATCATTTCTGATGAATTTTATTTTAAGCTTATGTTCGTTGAAGAATGTTTACTTACGTCTATTTGATCATGTATTTTT
>NW_018108373.1:118788-120572 GCF_000183805.2 Loa loa | reverse complement strand
AATAATAATAATAATAATAATAATAATAATAATAATAATAATAATAATAATAATAATAATAATAATAATAATAATAATAATAATAATAATAATAATAATAATAATAATAATAATAATAATAATAATAATAATAATAATAATAATAATAATAATAATAATAATAATAATAATAATAATAATAATAATAATAATAATAATAATAATAATAATAATAATAATAATAATAATAATAATAATAGTTTCTGCAATACAAGAGATTTCGTGATAGAAAAAAAAAATAAAGATTCAGGGATAGTTCAAAATCAGTAATTTGTTTCAATCTATTCGAAAACCTATAATTCATCGTAAAATGTTATACCTTATGATATTGATAAGCTATAGTAATATCATGGGGTCAAAGGTTAACTTAATCTCATTCTTCGTGTTGAAAATGACTAATATCTACATGAATATTTGCTATCACATTGAATATAATTTATCCAAATATTCAACAAAATGGCATATTCAATTGTTGAAATCCCAAGACATCATTTGATGACATAGTATAAACGAATGAAATCATCATGTCACATAAGATAGTATATGACTAATGTTGAACGATATAGGATAGGAATTTTTGAATTTATTTAAGAATGAAATTTAGAAAGAAAATTGAGCTACCAACTAGTGTGATCTCACAAGGATTATAGCAATTGTCAATAAATAAACTTAGCTTAAACTTAGTTTGCTCGATTTCCTAATGCTAAAATTGGAAAAATTGGCAAAGGATGAAATTTAGTAAACAAATATTTAAGCTATAGTAAACATTAGCTTTTAATTTTAGCTAGAAAAAGGATCTTTTTCTTTTTTTTTTTTTGTGCTAAAAGTTTAAACATTGATTTAATTGAAATAATTTGAAAAAATTCACATTAACGTGTAATTTTCAACAAAACTATTAGTTGTAAAAGAAGTAAATAACATTTTGCATTCTCATTAATTTTCACAAATAATAGAACGAATGTAATGATAAATTATTGCTCGATTAAAATATTGAAATATTTCAAAGATCAATGATCATCTTTTGATATTGTAATTTAAGCACTTTTTTATCGAATGTTCATTCAATGTTATTTATAAAATGTTACCAACGCATGGCACATATACATTTACTTCCTTATTAATCAATTTTTTAATTTTCATTGTGATTACAAAATAACCGGAAATTATAAAATGATGGTTAAGGTTTCACAAATAATTGCATTCTCGAACTAATAATAGTAAATCCACTGCTAAAGAATTTTAAAGCTTCATTTCATTGAACAAATTAGCATATTTGTTAATTTTAGTCAAAAAAANAAAAAAAAAAAATTTAAATCATCAATTCGTGATTTAACGATGCTTATTCGAGAAAAACTCCGGGAATTTTATAATCGATATTAATCATAATATTTAATCCTATTTGGAGAGATAGAAGAAAGTATATGAAAATGCTGGCAGTGTTTGTAATCGATATAATTATCTCTCTTAAATTTGATTATTATTTAAGGAATTGAAAATTAACGAATTTAATTACTATTTTTGATATAATTTTTTCATTTCAAGATAGTAAACATTAAATTTTTATCAAAAAAAAGGAAAAAAATGTATGATCACCGAAACACTTATTCCTTTTCATTTCATACACAGCAATTAGTTAATCATCTTATCATTTATATAACTTTTATAACTTTAAATACTTTCACTAGTGATAAAAATCGAATTCATTTTATCATATCTAAAACAATCACAGTTTTCGCCACAGAACT
>NW_018108373.1:115753-117661 GCF_000183805.2 Loa loa | reverse complement strand
CTACTACTACTACTACTACTACTACTACTACTACTACTACTACTACTACTACTACTACTACTACTACTACTACTGCTACTGCGAAAAAACAAAGGAATATATATATATGTTCTAGATGGAAAAGTTATTTTGAAATTTAAAAAACTGGAAAATTTGATTATTTAATATTTCATAATGACACGGATTTGTCGTATTGTTTTAATTTATCAGTGTGTATTGATAATTGCCAAAGCATTTTCAGCTTTTTGTTAATTAAAAATCATTGATTAATCATATTATCAATTAGGGTTCAAATTGAAATTTTTTTTTTTTCACAAATCATTTAATTTAATTTTCATTTATCATTCACTAAATTATATTATTTTAGAAAAAATATTATTTTTTCGTTTAACCAATAATTACTTTAAATTTTTTACATTTAATATAAGCAAAAATTAAAGAATTAATTGAATGAAAGGAAAGAAAGTAATGAAGAATTTTTGAATAAAATTAAAAATGAACATTGAAAGATGCCGAAGTCATCGAAGAAAATCATTAATGATAATAATTTAGGAATCGATTAACATTTATTATAATTTATCATTACCGAATTCATTGTTCTAGAATGTTCAGTAGTCTTTGAGTATTTGGATATTTTGAAATTAAAATTATTCGTTTGATTAATGAAATTAGTTCCTTCTTAAACAAATGTTAAACATCATTTTCAGGAGGATACTATAGTGGTTTTAAAATGTATTTCTAAAAATTGGCAATTACAATGAACAATTAATTAACAGGTTGATTTAATGAGCCTTCCTCAGTCCATTAATAAATAACACACTCAAAATGTTTGATTGGAATGGCAATCATTGTCAACTGAAATGGATTAAAGAAATAATTCGGAAAAAATACATGTTATCATGATGAAATGATTATAATTTTAAAAATTAAAAAGGAAATTTTATTAGCATTTTACATTTAAATTAATTTTAAGCGATTTAAACTTATACTTCTAAGTGATTATTTGTTTTTTATTTTAGAGATAATTTTACATTTACTTTTATCAATTTCAAATTCAACCATATGTTCCATTCATTTTAATGGTAATACAAGAATTTCATCATTAAATAAAACTATAAATTAGTTTAATTTGCATATTTATTACTATTTAGGGCATATTTTATTCTTTTCTCTTTCTTAATTTTTTTTCTTTTTTTTTAATAAATAAATATCAAAAAGAAAAAGATTCTTAGAGAAATTACATTCTGTTGCTTTTTTTTTTTTCTTCTTTCTAGAACAATTAATTGAATAAAAATTAGATTGTCTGAAATAATTTCAAATGGCTTTTTTCAAATTTAAATAAAATTAAGTAAGACATTTTTGTTCATCAATAATAAAGCAAAAAATATGCATGAAATAGAAGTGAATTCTATTTCAAACAAAAAGACAGACGATGTAAATGACATTGAAAACGGCTATCATATTTCATTTGTTAATCTATGAGATATCATCATTTTCAAAAACTTATCGTTTCTTTTAAGATGAATAACATTGATCTATGAAACATTAAAATGATAGCAATAATTTTAATGACATATTTTACCACAAAAATGGGACACTTCTAATATTTGAAGAAAAAAAAAAAATTGATAGTAAAATTTTTGCAAGATACAATCTGAAAAATGTTTGCAAAAGAATTATGAAAATTAGTCCGTACATTTTATTACTTTTTTTTTTTTTTTTTTCATTCCCATGGGTTGTGTTAAATATGTTATCGAAGCATTTTTCTCATTCCCCGGAGGCAGGGAAAGAGTTTGGGGAGTGTTATCGAAGAGAAACTCGTAAAGATATCACATTGGATGCTGTCTTATCAGTTGCAGTGAAATTAGCAAATTTAGCAAATTACGCTCTTTTTGAAAGTTTATGATG
>NW_018108373.1:107588-115114 GCF_000183805.2 Loa loa | reverse complement strand
CATGAGTGATTGTGCTGCAGAAATTGCAATGCAATAAGAGATGAATCATGCAATATTTTTCGATAAGAAATATTTTTACAAAATGTTTGTCGTACTTTTTGAGTAGCATTTGGAAACTTTGAAATATTTCAAAAAAAGTCTTCAATTTAGATGGAAAGTATTGGAAGGAAAATATTTTTAGAATGAAGAAAATGAATAGTAATTTTTAAATTAGATTATTTCAATTATAATTATATATTTACTTTGAAATGATGCAAAAAAAAAAAACTGATGAAATTGTCACATTTTAATTTAATAAATTTTTCAATACATTCTGATTAATCCCAAACTTTTACAATATTAACAACAATTTTACAAAATTATAGTTGTGCAAAAAAAAAAAAAAAAGAAAAAAAAATTATTATTATTTGCTCTTTACAGAGAATAATGAATGAATTTTTCTAAATATAAACTTGTTATGAAATCCTATCAGGTAGTAAAATACTTTAAATTTACCTTTGCATTTTGTTTACAGAGAACGATGAATGAACTTTTCTAAATATAAACTTGTTATGAAATTCTACCAGGTAGTAAATACTTTAAATTTACCTTTGCATTTCGCTTGCACAAATGCAGCAAATTGCTTACTGCGCAAGAGTTATTATTGATATTTCATTGGAATAATCTGTGACATGCAAAAGAAAAAAAATATACCAAATATGGGAAGAATGTATACTTAACAAAGAAAGTTATGTTATTACGTGAATTGTAAATTTGGAAAGCATTCTGTAACGTGACGTACGTGACTTGCATTTGTAACTTGTAAACTTACAAATTGTAATTTGTAACTTGTTAAGGATTTGTAAGGTTATAAGGTGAAGGTTCGAATAACATAATAGTAAATAGATTCTAATATATTTTTCTCTTATGTCCCA
The DNA here is from genome assembly GCF_000183805.2 of Loa loa. Taxonomy (NCBI): domain Eukaryota; kingdom Metazoa; phylum Nematoda; class Chromadorea; order Rhabditida; family Onchocercidae; genus Loa; species Loa loa. The sequence continues at coordinate 114,200 of NW_018108373.1, read as the reverse complement.
TGAAAATCATACAATTAGCTAAGCTAACATTTATTGCACATAGCCTAAATAATATTTTGTTCCAGACAATAACAATCTAAAAAAAAAAGAAGAGAAGAGAAAAAAAAAAAGCCTAAAATCCATATTAGTGTAAATTATTCCTCTAATTTGACCTTTGCTGAGGTCATGCTAAAAGATCGTAAGAAATTGATAGATGTAAGAAAATAAGAAAGGATAAAAATAAAAAAAAAAAAGTGGTAGAGAAAACTTTGTAAATATTTATTAAAATTGCTTCATAATGTTACCGTAAAATTGGATTAGCAACAATAAAGTTAATTTTAGTTATTATTTTTTTCAATAAGTTATCATAACGTAAAGGAAAAAGAAAGAAAATAAAATAGAGGAAAAGAAGAAAAATGTGTAAAGAGAAACAAATAACTAAAATTAGGATAAGCCAATATTTTGTGTTTTTATTTATGGCCATATATAGTCATAGTGAAAATGAGCCTAGTATGCTTACTATAGCCTAGAGATGAAAGATTTCTTAAAATATTTAAGCATATCAATATTTTTTCCATAAAAATATTCCAACTTATTGCTATATGTAACCATTGTAAAAATGAGTGTAATTTCAGATATGTGATAAAAAACTTTTCTCCTTTTTTTTTTTTTCACTAATTATCTTTGTCCAAGAAATTATCTTTGCATTCATAATTAACGATTCATTTGAAGTAAATGGATGTAATACTTTAGAATGTTACCGTCTTTACTTAAAACAGATCTGTTTTTACTTTTTTTTTTTTTTCAAATTTTAAACATAATTTGCTTATCAAAGACATCAAAGGTAGGGGTGATAAGTGATAAGTCGTTAATCACTCTTATCTTATCACATTTTCGTTGATGTTCCTTTAATTTTTTTCCAAAACCTCGATCTGAATCATATTTAGTTTTGATGTCGAAATTAATTAATTAAAAAAAATAAATTCTATTCCATTAAAAAGGACACCATAGATCTGCAACGGCGGCATTGTCGCAATTTCCAATTTTGCTCATAAATTCGATATCCAATGATAATTCATCAAATTTGTTAATTTTTAATCATAATTAAATGATTTAGTGAATTTAAACCATTAAATTCATTTTATTACAATGATTACAATAATTCTAGCCTTCTGATAATCTTTTTTTGTATTCTATGATTAGCTCAAATATTCATAATATAAAGATAACAAGTGGATCATTGATCAAATAAGCTTCATTGAGAAAATGAAGGTTAATTTGTGATTAATTAATTTAGCAGGTAATTTCACTTTTTCAATCACTTCCGAATTTTAACTTTATCATCCACAATTCATTGGGAAGAGAATGTTAAGAAGTGTTATAATATGTCACATATATTTCATCATCTGTCAATTGAGATACATTATGAGGTTTGCTTGATTGCAATATTGAAATGTATGACAAAAAGTGACTGAATTGAATTGAAATTTGTAAGTGAAAAAAATGAAATAACAAAAAGAAAAAAAAGAATGAAAAAACTTTTCCATTCCCTTGTAATATTTAAAAATATAAAATTTGAACATAAATAAAAAAGGAAATCAATGATTCATTAACTAAATTACAGAAATAATCCTGGAGATTTACTCTTCATTTTTAATTATTAATTTAACAAATCATTTTATTTAAATGACATCTATCCTAATTCATTATCCTATCCATTTATCGTCAAATATTTAATAGAAATTACTGAAGCATGCTGAAATGCAACATGCATTTGAAAGTGTAACATACTGATGACAGGTGTTATTTTGTACGGTAATTATTCCACTTCTTCAACAGGTATGATTTCTTTAATATGCAAATGAAGAATTTGAATAATGATAGATTGAATCTCATAAATACTTTTCGTATGAAAGTTGAGAAGCAGTAAAATAGGATAAGAATGATCATTAAATTGGTTTTTTATAGAATAATTGTTGAAGTAATTTTTTTTTTTTTTTGGGGTTTCAAATAAGAGGCAGTAATAATGTGGTAGGAGTCAATCAAGAGAGTTTTTTCATTCGAATCCTTCAACTAGTTTTTTTTTAAAATCAACTTGAACTTATCCAATCAAACTTATAAACAAATTTAACCAGCATGAAGAAGTTTTATCGACAACAGAACAGATAGCCTTGTGGTTATTTAAGCAGCTGCCTTTTTTAAACTATAGACAAAAAAAAAGAAGCATAAACGAGATGGCTTAGAAATCTGTTAATACTTTTTGCACATCCATTTCTGAAGTGTCAGGAATTTTCTCATGAGAAAAGAGTATTGAAAAGGAACACGAAGAAAAATGAGGGGAAAATGAATTCAAATGGCAGCTCCCGAATTCTCATGAATTTCAATTTCTTATAATTACTTAACAAAATTCTAATTCAATCTTTTGAAATCTTCATCGTTATTTTCCAAATTTTTGCAAAAATTATATCTTGTATAAAATCATCCCAACTATTTCTTTCCTAAAAAAAAAAAGAAGAAAAACACGAAAGATCATAATACTTTACCCTAAATTAAAACAAATGGTTATTTGGGATCTATATAATATGTGAACTGAGCATACAGAGAAGTTGGATCTCAGTAGCAAAGACCCCCTAATGTTCTCTATAATACAAATTATTAAATAAATTATAAATTATTAAAAACATAAATTATTATAAAGAAAATTATTAAATAAGTTTACTTCATATAGTATAAATGAGCGTAATACCGCCAACCGAAGCATTCTCCACATGATATTTGGGAAAAGTAAGTCAACGAAGAAATGCAGAGATCCAGTAACGCAACTTTAACGAACTTCCAAATCAAGGCTTGTGATGTACATCGATCCTCGGTTGTACTTTCAAGTAATTTTTAAAGAAGGCAGTAATTTTATGTCAGCAAAATCTTCTCTACTTTTTGACTACCGCTAAAATTGTTTTTGAGTGATGTTCCAATTCTACTAAACAGAAAAGAATTAACGTAGAACTTAACGCACGCTTGATGGCCGGCATGTAGACCAACGTATATGCCTTACAAATACTTGCACCGCTGCAAAGAACTTCAAAACTCTGAAACTGCCGAATAATGAAGTAACCAGGATATTGAAGTGAAATCAAACTTCTAATTCAATTGCAATCACAATTACAGTACCTCGTCCGCAAAATGATGCATTCGAATAAATTTAAGCTCAACAAAATCAAAAAAAAAGAAAAAACAAAATAAAGATGTCAATGAAAACACAATCAAGGAAACAAAACACCAATAAAATGAGATTAATTCAAATTACTGACCAAATAAACAAAACACGGAAATTTCATAACAATTCGCAGTGGAAAATGACTGCTAAAAGATATTATACTGGTTTATCAAGAAAAGTTGTCAGAGAAAGAAATATTAAGAATCATATCATTATTTCATGGATAACAAAAACATCTAGAATTTCAAGACTAGTCAAATTCGGAGAAAGGAACAGTAAAAATTATAATCGTCTTAATCGATTTGGATTATATATTTTGAAAGCAAGATCATCACTATGTGATTCTTCCTCGTCGCTATCTTTCGCTTCGTCATCTCCCAATTCTTCACTTTCTGGAAAGCTAATGTTTTAAAAAAAGCTTGGTAATAAAATACAATAAATTGATTAAAATCAAAGATGTGCAACGCAGAAAAGTTTATTAAGAGAAATATCTTTGAGATATCTAAACGTAGCTCAAATCCTAATTTCAAAAAATTTTTACATCTTCCAGCACTGAGTAAGTGATAAAAAACAAAGAAGTCTTATAACAGCTCCAGTAACCGCATGATCGTCTAAAAATGAAGTGGCAAAATGGACAGTGATCAGCAATTTTATATCCTGCCTATGCGTAATCTAACACAGTTCTCTGTATTTTTATTTTATGCTGTGCATGTTGCTTGCTAAACCAATCAGTATTATTTTAAAGATCCGCACACGCACATAGTTCTTTTCAAATAAATGGGAGATTTATATGAAGGTAACTAAGGTAGCAGTTAAATGATCAAACACAAACGATTTTGAAGAGAACCTTCTAGATCGGAAAAACCGTCCGCCGAGCTGTCGCCATCCTGCTTTTCATTATCGTCATTACTCGTGTCACATTCACTGTCATCATCCGTGTCACTGGGTGGTAGCATATCTTCATCAATAACGTCATGCTTTTTTGTACTGCCAGCAACAATACCTCTCTTTGCTTCACGAGTTATACTTTCTGCATATATTTCAAATCTAAAAACTAGATGCTTAAAACAATAGGTAATGAATGCGATTTCTTTTCAGCAACGCAAAACCAGCTCCTTCTTGAACTGGAATTATCTTGTTCATCTTACATGAGATCCAATTTTTATATATGTTTGCGCTCCCTTTTAGAGACGGTATTTGCTACTTCATACAGTTAAGAAGTGGTACGAAGTACGATACAACGTGTAAATATGTTATTATTGCAAAAATCAATAGGAGAAACAGTAAAAATGGTAAACTTCAGTAAATAAAAATTTGTATGCACCGGAACGCGAACCTTTTGGGCCACATTTTAAGCTCTCTTAGGTATAAAACATTTTCTTTATCCAAAATTTGCGTAATTTCTGCCTTCACTTTGACACCTTCGCTTATCGGTACCACAAAGACGAAACTGCCTCGTTTGATGTAAATTGTCTCTCTGAATTTCCTTGGCATGCTTACTAAATATGTCTCACCCTTTTCATCATCCACCTGAAATAAGATTGCACTAACACATCAATCCAGATAGGAAAATGAATGCTTGTATGTAATCAAAATGGATACACGGATCATCATTTCTGCAAATTTGAAAACTGAAGTGACTGTTGCTGAACTATCGCATCCAATGCGAGATTCAAAGACACACTAGAAATTAACAATGTTGAGAGAAGCGCTAAAAATGTAAGTGTTAAACCAATTTCGAACAAAAATTCAGGTGAGGAACAACTTCGAGTTCAATAAGACCTAATTCAAAGTATGCACTGATTATGCATCCAAAATAGCAAATTATGTAGTTCATAAGTTAGTGCAGAAAAAAATTGGAATTCTTTCCAGATCCTCATTAATGATAAGCAAGTCCTAATAAAACACCAACTAATCAGCTACACTATCGTACAGCTCTGCAGTATCTATAGAATAAATGGTGATTGCTAACCTCGTGTAGATTCCTTCCGGGAGAAGTCAAAACACGTGCGATAATTTCATTCTCCTTTGGCAAGAACAATTCACTTTCCGCTTGTTTCATCACAAAACGTTTCTTTGTAGCGAGAGACATGGTTAATACTGGAGATGATAAGAATAATGCTTGTATGCTTGTACTAGGACCACAATTGTTATATGATGAATGTGACAACACAGCGATAGCCAGGATGCCGAAAAGTTCTGAAATTTTAAAAAAGTGAAACAAAAGAAAAAATTGGAAGATATTCCAATTCAAGATAACGTATACATAAACCAGAGTGCATAATCTCTATGTGCTTATTTCTTAAATCAATGAAAGCTCTCAAGTAAAATCGATCGTTTATATTATAAAATGGATAAAATATAATAATTTTTTACAAAAAACTGGATCAAATTTTGTTGGCAAAGCAAAGAGATAACAAATAAGTAAAGAGTCGAATGAATGTCAACAAAAAAAAAAAAAAAAAACGCATAATTACATCAACCAGATACATTACCCACTCGACGTATGTCTTCGATGTAAAGCCGAATTTTGATAGAGTCATTAAAATTCGTCCACTATTAACAGTAGCAGTCTTGAGGGTTCTTTGTATTGGAGATTTTGATAGTGGTTTTAATGGGCAGTGACAGATTAGATGAGATTGAATTGAGTAGCCAAAAGAAAGAGGCCAATACACATTCCTAATTTTAGATTCAAGCCTTCATGTGCATATATGGTATTTTTGCACGTTTTACTGGGCTGCATGCATTGTCACACTGCATTAACGCCATCATTTGCACTTCTCATTAATTGCATTTTTATCACTGAATACGAATTACTGGTAAGCTGGCTGATTTCGTTTATCATGATAATATCAGTATACACAGCTTTTTATAACCATTGCATTTCCCTCCCGCACCTCTGAAACCATTAATCAACAATCTTTTGGGCGCTTCAGAAGACAACTGATCGTACCGCAGTTACCATTTGCTACTGTTAACAGTAGCGAAATAGCTAAAATTATCATTTGTGGAATGATAACAATACAAATATTAGTGATAATGCGGTACCGATAATGACGGGCGACATCATGCTTCAGGTTGTCGGTGTCACTTTTATTAATTTAATGGAACATTGAAATCAATCTCATTTAGTTCCCTATAATCCCGGAATGCGTATAATTGAAATATGCATAGCATAGCGAAATTTATTAATGATTATTTCATTTTACTCTGAAAAAATTATGGGTTTATTTGGAAAAGATTACAACTATTGACGGATAAAGAGTAAAAGGTCATCTGGAATTTCTGAAAAATGCACCAATAACCTGATCTTACCGTATTGGAATTAAAGATGAGTTTAAAGAGTCTTTACGAGCAGACACATGAATCATATTTCACCAGGGAAAGAAAGCGCTTACTTACCTCTCCCTCTCTCTCTC
>NW_018108373.1:90616-107022 GCF_000183805.2 Loa loa | reverse complement strand
CTCTCTCTCTCTCTCTCTCTCTCTCTCTCTCTCTCTCTCTCTCTCTCTCTGTCTCTCTGCGAAGGCATTTATACGAGCAATGAGAAATTGCGGGCACTCTACACTTCTAATATTGAAAATTGATGTGGAAATCCACATTCGACTGATTGGTTTTCGGTTTTTTAAAAAAAAGAGGGGAAAATGCTATTCCAGGTCAAATTTTACAATTTATCGATATTAAAATTAAAAGGAAAGAGTGCAGATTTCTGCAGTTCTATTCTCGAAAATGGACGGATCAACTGTTAGTTTGGGTGGCAATAGGCGATTGTCATCTGGAGAAGAACGAGTTTCTATCGATGTTTAAACGATGTCAGGTCGTTTGACCATCATCCTTCCTATACAATCAATTCTTCCCACCTTTTATATTATTGCTCTGAACTGAACAAACATTTGTTTCCAATTTGTACCTGTAATTATGTTTTTTTCTCTTTATTGCATCTACATGCTTCATTAATTTTGTTTTGTCGAATCCATTCAGGCATTTATTCTTATCATACAAATACATTCTGAGTAAACTTGAAAGAAGGAATAATCCACTAAAATCTGAATTTACTAATATTTGATTCGGACTTGAAATAAAATTTGGTTCCAGAATCAAATCAAAATTTGATAAAAACTTAGTTAGTAAATTGCATTTCCAAATTTAATATTCCTATCTTTTTCTTTATCAAATTTGGTTATCAAAAAGTTGAAGTATGGGAAAGTTAATGTAAAAAAAAAAAGAAAAAAATTTAACCAGCCAGCTTTACAGTACTTGCGAAACATTATAGTTTCTCATCGATTAAATGAACATGAAACATGCATGTTCATCACATGTTCATCATTAACTCAACGCTTTTGAGCGCTTTTGAGCTTGAATTAGAATTTAGTTTTAAAAACGATACAAATAGGATGAAAACTATTTAAAATTTTGAATTAGTATAAAAACTGATTTTTTGGAGTTACGACTCTTTTTCTAATTTTCATAACATCTAAATCATCAAATTATTATTGCTGAACCTGTTTTAGACAAGTTGTCATAAAAAAAAAAAATGGTTGTTACGAGTTAACATATTGCCAATACTCTAAAAATATGTATTAGTTAAGAGAAAAGTAGTTGGTAAAAAGAAGGAAAAAAAACAGTCGATTTTTTTGCCATCAAAATGGTAAAAATCTGGATGTAATAAGATTATTGATATGTTAAGCTTATCAGGGATAAAATTATGATATATTAAATATAAATGGATGAATAAGATTGATATGCTAGACAAATTGTTTGTGTAACAAAGCATTATCGTGCAAATAATAGTTTTAAGAAAACTCCAGAAATTCCTTCTATTGATCTATAATCATATCACTTATTATCATGATAACAGCAGCAATTAGAGCTAAAGAAATGCTTTGTTTTATTGTTTTGAGCTCAAATATTTCATTCGTTTATTACCCTCTTTGTTTATTTACTGATATATTAATCATCAAACATGAAATTTACCAAACATTTCCTTAGTACTGTATCAATTATTATTCAATTTATGGTTTTTTAAGCTTTATGAGATTTCATAAAAAGCAATTAATATGTTTCATATGTTTAAATTTGATTTAGCTCATATTAACTCTAACTTTAATCTCTTTCTTCATTTACTCTTTACCTGTCTTAATCAATACTACGTATTTTAACAATAACCATTCTATCTGAGTCAATGGACAAATGTTTAATCACGAAAAAGTTAGCATAAAAGTTAACATCAGGATGTATTCAAATGTAAAATATGTCAGATTACCTCAAACTTATATGGCTCATTATTAAAGGTGACATTTTCTATTCTTGTCAATGTTTAAGGTCAGTTATGGCAGGTGCAGTACGTTCGGTGCGTTTTAGTGATGATTTGCCTAGAATATCACATAAAAATACAGTGACGAAAAATGTGATCCAATCTTATGAGCAGACTTCTCAAACACCGGTACAACTTCCTCGGGTATACGATGATGCTCTTTATAGTCCGTACGATGTATATACTGCTGCTAGTATGGGAGATACTCCAGTAATTGAGGTAAGCATTTTATTTCTCCTGAAACTCAGTCACTGATATACTAATCCAAAAGGGTAAAGATCAAATGATAACGTGTGGATAAATTACTAAACTGGATATGATATTATGTAAACATGTGACCATGTTTACATAATGCTATTAAAGTATTTTAATTTTAATTACGTTGAATTAAGTGACAAGTACAATATGTTTATTAGAGTGAAAATTAAAACATAAACTGTGACTTATTTCCTTTAAGAAGTTACTAACATTTCTATGAGCTTATTCAAACTATTATCATATCTTTTCCTTCTAGAACTTTCCAATCCGATTTGTCACTTTTAGGCACAGTTGGAAAAGGGATTTGATGCAAATCGTTTAAATGGAAGCGGTTGGAGTTCGTTAATGTATGCGGCTTATCTTGGACATGAAACGGTTTGTGCGCTATTGCTTAAATCAGGAGCTTTGGTGGATTTATGCAATGCAAGTGGACAAACAGCATTAATGCTTGCTGCTACATGTGGAAACTTAGCTGTTGTGAGTGTGTATTAAACTTCCAAACTTTTATCTGAAAAAAAGTAATTTCAGAGTTGTGAAAATTTTAAGAATCCTGGTTCCATCCATAAAAGGTTTCCAATCATTGTAGAATTTGAAGTACAGTGATTTAAATTTTGGTTTTCCAAAAGTTAATCTTTCCTATTTAATTAAAGTTCCATGTTTGCAGCTAGGTTTAATAAAAGAATTTTCTTTTCAGGTACGATTATTAATGCGCAAGAATGCTGTTATTGATAAGCAGGATAATATGGGCGATACAGCGCTAGCTTATGCAACTGCTTGCTCACAAGCTAGTATTGCAGAAGCTTTGCTTGATAATGGCGCTAATCCCAACATTCCCAATTTGCATGGTATGACACCGACCTTAACTGCATGCTGCATTGGACACGAGCTTACACTACTTGCATTACTGCAGAATGTACGTTTGTCGTGTTTTTAATATTGATTTTTGTGAAGAATAGTGTAGAAAATGAACATTAAGTGCAGCAAAATTTATCAAAATTAGACTGAAAAATGATAAGTGAAGCAATTTTTTCCCATCCATAAGTTTTATTTACTTATTTACCGCATTTTATAGCATTCATTACAATATTTCTTTCTTTTTTTTAAATAGAATAGAATAATAATAGCTGCTCTTCTTCATCCTTTATCCGCATTATATTTATTCATTGTTTAATGTTACTTTCACCTTTTGTCAGAATGAAATCTATCTGAAGAAGCGTTGAGAGTACTATATTATCCAAGTACTTCTTTTCAGTTATGTGGGAAAATTTAGAAAGGAATTTTAAGATTTCGTACAATATTTCAAATTTAGTACCTTCCCATACATTTCTCAAAGTTGCCTTTTGCTCATTACTGATCATATTTTTGAAACTTTTTTTTTATTTTTCCTCGCTGTTGTTATCGATGTTCCGTGAAAAATCAAAAACTAAATTTTTTCGTACTGGATAGATTCAAATCAAAAAAAAAAATATGTTTTGCTCCTCATTAATTAAAATTTTCATTTCAATATGTTTCACTGGGAGAAAGACAGAAAAGAAAAACAAAACACCACAATACTTCTTATTTCCTTTTACTTTCTCTTAAATGTCTGAAAACTTCCTAATACTGTTTCATCCAGCATCTTTTCTTTTATCACTTTGACAACAGCTATATAATGAAACAAAACATCATCTAACAATCTCCAGGTGACTGAGAAGAAATACAATGCATCACCATATGTCTGATTCTCTAGAATTAATTTGCGTTTGCCATTTTTATGTTTCTTGGCTTGTATGTGCATTTCATTCTAATTGATATGGTTGAAAAGGGTCAAAACATCGCAAGACATATTCTGACAGTTTCAAAAAAGTCAAGAAAATACACTAATATTCGGTCGTCAATTACCGACAGTCTAGCAATGGATTGTAGGTTTAAAAGTTGACACCACCAATTCTTTGAGGATTTTGATTCCTTCAATCATTGTGATTTAACTAACCTATGCTACGCATCCTCACTCTACATCGAATCAAATCATGAAAAACGAATCATCCACTGATGTTAGGTTTAAGCATGACCTCAACAACATTTTAGGACTAGTCCTTATCTTTTAAGAGATCAGTTTATCATTCACGATTTCTTGGAAATCCATATAGCATAGCTGACTTCAAATTTAATATTTTAGGATGGTGATCCGAAATTAAAGAACTCAAAAGGTGAAGATGGTGAAGCCTTAGCTTTTGACAATCCAAAAACCATCGCCATTTTAAAGGATCCTCCGCGGGTAACTTATTTAGTTGTTAATAATTCTATCATTTTAATTCTTTGCACTTGTAAACTTTCTCGTGAATTTATTGTTGCTGTAACCATTCAAGAATTAATTTTGCAATTTTAAATTTTACTCTAGCCCGTAACTGCTTTATTTGTTACAATGACTGTGTGTATATTTGAAATTTTCTGAGTTTAATTTGATCTTTCATTCGTACCGGAACTCTAATGTAATTGGCGGACATAAGGACGACTGGATGTCCAGGACCGTTGAATTTTTGGGCTTTCAGTGCTAGAAAAACCGTCTTTCAGAAATACATATATGTATATTTTGCCATAGATACGGATCTTTTTAGAGTAAAAGGAAGAAAAACAATACAGAAAAGAAAGCAATGGAAGTAAATTCATTAACGGAATTGCTAACACGACTCAAGTTAGAAAAATACATCGAAATATTTGAAACCGAAAATATCGATTTAAATTTATTCTTGGAGCTTAACGATACTGATCTTATGGAGATCGGCATCAAAGTATGTTTGTATTCTTATTTTATAATTGTAAATGGAACTGCGAACCGGATTCAAATATTACAAGTCTTTTCCCTTCATTGTTTTTCTCCAAAATTTCTATTTTATGCTTATTTTGCACTCATTCTTCCTTGATTGTTAGTGAAATGAGCAATAAAACTTTAGGCATTCGGTCCACGCAAGAAAATGCTGAATGTTATACAGCAGTATCGGACTAATGGAACGCTTATTCTTTGCACAAATGATGCGAAACCAGTCCCATGTCCTTATACCAAGGAAAGAGGACAACCGGAACCGCATTCTCAACAGGTTATTACAAGATGATAAATCATAAATTAATATATTGCATGATGATTATGCCACATGATGATTAATATGCTACATGATAATTTTATCTTGTTTAATTTAAAAATGCAAGTGCTATAGCAATGATCGTTTTAGTGATTTTTGTTTAAATTTAAAATATATATTAAAATTCAGTTTCAAATCTCGAAGATTTTTCATCCGCTTTTGAAAAAAACGTTTTATTTTATTTGGCATTGTTATTGTGAATATTTTTAAAAAAATGAGGACAAAAGAATGAAATAGCATGGAAAGGAAACATGTGAAAAATCCTTTTCTAGTTTTTTTTTTCTTTTTCTTTTGCATAAACTATGGAAGAAAAGAAACATTGTTGACAGGTAACGAATGAACTAATGGAATGCCAACAGCGTTTAGCAGAATGTCAGCAGGAATTAAAACAAGCCCGAAGTTTGTTGAGCGAACATCGCTCAACGTTAAATTCTATTTCGGAAGCTTGTCGACATTCGCGGAAAATAGCCTATACCATGCTTCAAGTTAGTGCACCAAATCCATTTAATAAATTGATTAAAAAATTTAAATGATGAAATTCTTTTGACAAAAAATTTCTAGTCTTTCGTTCGTCCCCTAACATTACGCACACTATTTTTCTTGTTGTACACCTTTGCCAATTTGTTCTACCTATTGTTACCCTGTCACATAAAATAACTAATTATGTACTGTCCGCTAATTACAGTTGTTTAATCACCAACTGCAATGGTTGGCATCAAAATTTCCATTATAAGTTATTGAATGTGATGTGCCACTTTGGAAGCAACATACGCATTGATTAAATAGACCAGGAATGACAGCTTTTTTTGTACTTAACTTTCCGATTTTTAATTGTACATTTTTAATCATTCACGTTTAAATTTTCACGCACTTACGATTTTTCTCAAAAACTTTTTGTTAGGAAGTTCGACAAACAAATGGTGCAGGTGATACTTTGGAAAACGACGTACTTGCGGTAATCAAAAATATCGACAATATTTTGATGAAAATGCTGGAACTCCCACAGCAGTGATAATACTTGCTCAACATGTTTTCTATTGTTGTTCTTTTCAGTGCAGATTATTTAGGACTTTTGAAACTTTTCTAATCATTTTCTTTAAATTGAAATTAACATACCCGGCGTTTAAAAAAAAGACGGGGAAACTCTATGGAGACGACCAGTGAAAGTACTAATTCTTTTCGAAGTTAGTTTTCTTTTATATTTCTTTGTAGTCTAACTTTGGCAGGACTTTTTTGTATTCTAACTTCACAAGACTATTTGTTATCTTTGGAAATGACATCAATCTAAAAATATTTGATTTGCAAACCTTTATCAAATTCCTAATAGCTCTTCTAACATTTCTGGGTAAGTTCTGCTACTTCCGAGAAACCGTTTTTTGTTCCATCTCTTTCCTGACAGTATGTTCATTCGTAAGCTTCTCAATGGGAACATTTTATTTATTCTGAATGAACTGAATTTCGCTGTGTTTATCTTTTATAATTTTGTTTGAATAAATACGAAGATAAATTTATCCTTTTGTCTATCCACAGCAAAAATCAATCCATCTTGCTTTCGAAGCCTGCTCAATATTTCTATTGACTCTGTTCTACAGTTGTCCACAGACGAAGTAATGACGGTATTTCTCAGAGTTGAGGTAACCATTAGAAGTATTACAAGCAATAAATATATCCGTTAAGTTTTGAACTGGACATAAGTGTACCTTTATACTTCGAAATACTGACATATCAATGCGTATTTAGAGGTGCTACTCAGTATCTGTCTTTCCAATTCCAATTGCATCCTCCATCGAATTGCTCGGCTAATTTCGTCTTCGTTCTATATGAGAAAAACAGCTGGACTGATAACGGTACTGTTGAGCAGTCCTTAAATATTAATATTCGGGAAATGTTCCCTGTAGCTATGAAAACAATGTACTTCTGTACTTCCAGATGCACACAGTAAAACGAGAAACGCAGCATGCAAATGATAACATGTTAAATTTTTATATTTTGAGTGGAATAATAACAATAAAATAGTGGAAAATTGCCATATAAACAAACAATGTATGAAACAGTTGCTAGAGTTTGTGTTATTACTAAAACAAAAACACAGTATCGAAGTTAATTTTGATAATATCATTCACATATTGCTGCACTTCAGCCAGTGTAGTAAGTGTAGCACTTCGTATTATGAGCAATAAAAATCGTTTATTTACTTTCTTGATAATAAGCCACCAATCAGTATCTAACTTAGCTGATGCTTCGCCAAAATCATTGCTTTCTAGGAATTCATCAAATATGTCACAGACGGATCTAAAAATAAAATAAAATAAATTACCAAAATACATCAAAAGATTTCAAAAACTTGAAAATATTGAAGAATTTAAAATTTAAAGGAGAAAAATGATCAGGAATACAAACATTTTTTCTTTTGGAAGTAAGATATCATTTTATTCTTTTTGTCTGTAGTTTTGTTTCACTTTTACAAAGACCGCTAAACTTACTTGTATACTGAAGATGGTACAGAGGGTAGATTTGAGCTACGGCTAGAGTCAATATTTTCCATAAGACTCGTCTTAAGGCTCATACTTTCCGGATTGAAATACACGAAATGAAACTCGTTTTCTTTTCTTGATATATCATTCAAAGTACCATACGATTCAGCAATTAGAGATGCCAGTGCAGTTAATTCCGGTCCAAGATAGTCATCTAACTGTTGCAGAAATTGGGCATCAATACTTTTCTGGATGAACATGCAAACTGTAGCGTTCAAAGCACGATAAACGATCTAAATTACAAAAAAAGAAACCTGATTTTACTGAGAGTTTAAAATTGAAAATTTTGGGCTAAAACGAAAGATGAACGTACAGGGAAGTAGCAAACATAAGATTCCCTTCCCTTAGTATAACATTAATTAACAAAGTAAATATACTAAAATATAATGATGAAATATAGTAAACGCGTAGAACAAAACAGAGGAGTATCCTGAGAATAAAACTGGACAAAATAATCAGTTGCGATGGGACAGGAAAATTTATTGACTGATGATTATATGCTTCTTCTTCCTTAATGGTGATGGAACATTGATCGAACAAAAGACCTCGAAAAGAAAAATAGGAGAAAAATAGAAGAGAAAAAAGAGTCAAAATGTTGGCTAAAAACATATCATTCTTTTATAACCATTGAGAAATTACCATTTCATAAGGTATAAACCTTCGTTCGTTATTATCATCACATAAATAAACAACTGATAACTTAGTATCACTTTCATCGCTTGAAGGACTTTTGGCCATCAAAAATTTTCCCCGATGGACTGAGTCTCTCCTGAAATTATGAGTTGTATATTACTTTGAGAATCGTTTCTGATAGGCCCTGGCTTCATTGTCTGCAAGTCCTGGATGATGGTTATGATAATTATACTGTCACAATGAGTTTCCTTCGCAAATCTCACCAATAAGCAAAAGTGAATCATACGCCTATCGATTTCAAGGTAACCCTATAATTTCAGTGTTTCTTGATTTCCAAAAAATTTCTATTTAAAAGGATGGGAAGATTGGATTAACTGGGACATTCTAAATTATCTTTGTCAGTGGTGTGGTAAGAAAAGTAAATGCGCAGTCCATGTTTTCACCGAAAGTCTAATATTTAAAATTAACTGTCCCTTCTTGTATGGTCAGAGAAAAATGATGCTTCAAGTGAAAGAGAAGTGATAAAAAGTAAGAGCAAACCTGCTACATTTTTCAGGTTGCAATTCTTCTTTCAATGATCTACTAAGGAGGTGTTGAGTGAGGTAACGACAAAGTATAGGCAAATCGGTTTTGGAAACACTATGGGTTATCAGGCGTTCCTGATAAAAGAATATAGTTTTTGAAATTTGAGGAAAAGTTTCCATTAAGTCATCCAAGAGATTCGCAATTCGTAAGTAACTTATGCTGTCTAACGAGAGATAATCAATACCACAAAACACATCCAGTAAAGGCATCTGCAAAATTATACACATTAAGGTGTTGAAAGATACAGACGTATTATTCCAATGGATTCAATATTATTAAATGACATGTGTGTTTTGAGCGCTGTAAAAAGAAAAATTATCCCGAAAAAATCCCGAAAGAAAAAATTCCAAAAGAAAGGAATTATCCCGGAAGAAAAAATTTCCTTTTGAATATGACCAGTAATTTTTTCCTTTTGTCATTTTATACTACTAAATGATCTTAAAATACCCAGCACGAATATAACAGTTCAGAAACATAAGTACGTATAGCATATATGAAAAAGAAAAGTTACGCAAGTTGGTTCTATCTCCCTTTATTATCTCTTAAAATTAGTATGCAAGAAATGAAATTACTACAATCCGTTTTGATATCTTCAAAAAAAAATCCGCCATTGATTAGTTAAATACGATAATAATCGTCTCAACAGCGCTTTGGTTTAGAATGTAACTCACACGATGGAGACGAAGTTGTGGGAGGTAACGTGAGAAGAAATACTCCAAGCGATCCTTCAAATGTACAGAATTATCTCCCACAAGTCGAGAAAATGGACCAAAAAATAGACGAAACATTTTGTAAGCCGTTATTAGCACCGCCTTGATAGCTGATCCCCGTAGAATGTAATCCTCATTAATACTAAGTTCTCTAAAAATAACGTTTCGAATATGCCTATGACAATTTAAATTCAACTCTTCTTTAATTAAGATACTTTTGAAGCATTCTTCCTTATAGTGATTACAAGTATGTTATATATGAACGCTGTTTTCTTCAATATATCATTTAGCTTTTGATATACTACTTTTTTTATCTTTTATTTGTTGGGTAGAGCATAACGAAATAACACATTTCTAGCAAGTTTATAATCTTTACAACCTTATAACAATTCCAACTATTTCTATGCTAAATGAAATGCGATGCTTGAAAGTTTTTCCCTGTGCAATACAGATGAACAAAAATGATTTCAAAGTGGTTTCAGTGAGAAAACAAAAACATCATTAGATGAATTTTGGAAGATGCATTCCAGATTATGTTTTCGTTTTTTGTTCTTCAAACCTAATACTGTTCATGTCAAAGGATCACATAGCCTTTGATTTGAAATGCGAAATCTTTTTTTTTTTTTTGAGAATCTTCAATGAAAAGTCTATTCTAACAAGATAATAATTCAACAACTTAATCAAATTATTCGTACAAGCAAATAATCAAATCACTTTTGAGAAAGATCAAATCACTACTGAAATAAGCTTAAATGTCAAAAAATCCATTCAAACTAGATTGTACTTCTAGCATAATCAAAGATTATCGTTAAGTGAATAAATAATACGAGAAAATAAGAAATATTCTATTCGAAAGCTGAGAATCACCATACCCTTACATTTAAAGGCAATTAGATAAAATCATATCCCGACATTTAAATGAAAGAAGATGGAAATAAAAACTTGAAACTTTCACATTAAATTTATCATTTCAATTATTCCAATACTTACTTCCTTTACTCTAAGAGATCATTGTTTTTGTTAAATATTGGAAGTCTTGAATTCTTATGATTCCACCTTACAGAAAACAAAAGCACTCACTTGTTTATACCGGCTCCCATAATAAATTTTTCAGATTCCACCTGAATATACACATGCAATTGTTTGGAAGTGTTCACATAACGATACTGAAATTCTGACTCTTCCTTTTTTTCCGTGAAATTTTCAGTAAAATTAACAACTGCTTCCGCGAAACCTGTTATCTGCGTCTAAAAATCATGGGTATATTACTGTTGTTACATCCTTTGAACTAACTTGAAAATATGGATACTTACTTTTAAGCGAAAAATTTCCATGTAACATCAGTAATAGCTAAATAAAATAAAACTTCCGAAAGTTTTTCGAAATTTTTTTTAAACAGCAATAATTACCATAACATTAAACAGTGCACCTGCTTCTCCACTGACTCATTTTGAGGACTGTTGAAATAAAAAACTCTTTCATTTTCTTTGCCTTCGATACGTCCAGAATCAGGATGTGCAACAAAGATAAAATCAAATATATCGATGAAATGACAGGCGTTGCTTTTACTTCTGGTACTTGTCGGACTGCTGAGCAGAAAATTTCCGGAAAATGTTGATGGATTCATCCACAGTATCACTTAGTTAACCATTTCATCAATATAAAACTCATGCAGGACTGGCTGAAATATAGATTCAAATGTAGAAACTTATGATAAAACCAAGAGCACAGTTTAAAATATGCCAAATTAAAATTAGAATGAAACTTAAATAAGACAATGAAATCAAAAACGTTAAATCGTCGTGCACGATGATATCAATAACTTCAGCCTTACTTCCGTATCTCTCCTCATCCCAATAGTTCATCACGGTAAGGAGTTCCGCGTCTTATCGGTTCGATGTCACGTTGCGACTTGTGAAGTGATGGTGAAGAGGTATTGCCGTGTGGTTAGCTATGGTGACATACTTTCTTTTTGTTGGCGTTCCAGAAGCTGAAAAAAAGCAACCAGAAAGCTAGAAGTATTTCTAATCAAAAGAGCTAATCAGATGAAATCATTAGCGGAATGTTATTAGCCATTCCTTACATAAAACAAGTTCAAAATAGGACCAAACAAAGTTATACAGGATTAGATCTTTAAAAGTAATACTGGTTTAGCTTAGGTTATGTCACATCATGCCATGTCACAATATTAACTTTCTCCATCTATTCATTGAACTATGTGAATTCGTAAAATTACTTGACAGATAAATCCATTTGCATATCATTTACCTATTGCTATTTCTTATCTATGCTTAAAAATAATGCTAAAATAATGTTCAGATGGGAGTCGTAGATGTGATAAATGCTATGGCTAATAAAGAATGATAAGATGATAAGGATAAAAACTGGATAAGCCTAAGGTTTTACTTGGATTTCGAATGCACAATTGATACTTTTCTTGTTCATTATGATAATACGGGAAAAGTTCTTAACACTCAAAAAATCTTTATCAATATATATATATATATATCCTGAGAGGGTTATTTTGATAATTTATTTTGGACAATTTAAATGAAAATTTAAGCCATACGAAATTATGACACGATAATGTCTTCTAGTCCGGAAGGCATGTTTTCGTGAAACATCGGCGGTATTGTTATTCTGAGTGGGAAATGAAGAGCTGTGAAAACTTAGCTAACTAGCTCAAAGGCTTCATCATCCGGATGGCAGGAAGATATTGCTGATGTCCATTTTTTGATCATTAGTCAAAGACTTCGTGATAATATCACTTGCTCTTTCACTTATTTTAGATTAAGGAAGGGCAAGGAGCAAGTTCAAATACCTCTCTTTTTTTTTTTTCTTTACTTTAATTCAGAATAGGTTATCGATGCAGCGGCAAAGGCCAGCAATGTATTTGGATGAATTGTGGGTATTGGCTGTTGGTGAAGCCAAGAAAAAATGTTATGAGTTGTTTTAATTAGAATTCAGAATATTTCTCAGGTAAATGATTCGTTTACATAAAATTAATAAAAAAAAATTTCGATAGCTAAAGCGATGAATCATTTATCCAAATTTAACTCTTTCATTTTTTTTAACAAATTTTAATTACAATGCTTAAATGTTGCAAACAAACTCCTTTGTTCTAAATTTTTTTCCAATCTATTAATCAAGCTTATATGCAAATATCAAAATTCAGTAAAGAACCTCTCTAGTGTAACAGTTCAACCAATCTTTATCTATCTGGAATGTTAAACTATTCCCACTATAAAAGAGCTAGGATCAATCATCCGAATGAACAGTCACAAAATTCAAAAAAAGATCGAACAGTCATTCAATCCTACAGCTTCCCACATTTACTCAATCTGACAAATCCCGCAGTTTCGCAATTTGATAGTTCGTTGATCGGACAATCAGACAGCTCGTGTAAGCACTCAAGGAGACAACAAAGTTAGGAATTCAACCAGGACAACGATTTAACGACAGAGAAATGGCAATACGACAATTTAGCAGCACAAGCTACAAGATTATTTGGTATCTTTTAAAACTTATCCTGTATTGTTCATTTCATTCCTATTATTAGATCAGTGTGATATTGTACCGTATCGTATAAGACCAATAAAGATTACTATCAATGTTACGAAGTTAAAATAACGGAAATAAACCTATAAAATCTTTCTCGGATAATTGTAAGTTGGAATTGTTTAACTTTAGATGAAGTGATGATCCAAAAAGTTTTGTGAAGCTGAAATGAGGAATGTAGTGATCATTTTCTCTTTCCCTGTTTGAAATTGACAATAAACAATTAATATTTATGCTATGAAAATATTTATTATTCATAATGCAAGATAATTAATTAGAAAAATTTGAAAGATTTTGATCACAAAAAGCAACATTAATCCATAACTAATACTTATTGATTGAAATAATTTGAAGGAAATTGTACAATTCTTTTTTATGGGATATTAAAGTTTTTTTCTTTCATACAAGCATAGTTTTCCAATATATCTGTTCTATTGTAAGTAACAAATAAACTAACAATGCAATAAGATTGTAGATGAATGAAACAAATACAAATGCATATGAATGTAATTGATTGGGAACGAAATTTTCTCTTTACTTTTATGGAAATTAATTAATTAAATTAATAGGTCACTCATTATTAATAGATTTCAGGTTTATTATATTAAAATTTTATAGTATGAAATTTTCAACTGAAGGAGAAAAATTTTCATTCCCTAATAGCTTAATTATAGATTTCTTCAATCAATAGGAACTTTGAACTTTTTCTCCTTCCGAATGTTCCTCTCAATGATATTATATTGGTACTTTAATAAATTTACAAATAAAAACAAAGAATTACGAGAGAATTTAGAATTTGCCAAATTCTCTCAATAATTTGATACAGAAAGAATTGGCAAAAAAAAAAATAAAAATAAAATTTCATAAAAATAATTTCAAAAATTTCATAAAAATAATTTCAAAAATTTCAAAAAAAAATAATTTCAAAAATTTCATAAAAATAATTTCAAAAATATAAACAATCAATAATACGACGTCTACGTCGACGTCGTTTACTACGT
Organism: Loa loa; assembly: GCF_000183805.2. Lineage (NCBI taxonomy): Eukaryota > Metazoa > Nematoda > Chromadorea > Rhabditida > Onchocercidae > Loa > Loa loa. The sequence continues at coordinate 92,774 of NW_018108373.1, read as the reverse complement.
GAAGCTAATGGTCGGCTTAAAAAAAATTGACAATTACGGAGAATTTGAAGTTTCCAATCAGTAGAATTTTCCAATGTATAACGTTTTGCAAATGTATCATAGAATCGAGCAAATGGAAATAATTCACGACAATTATCACGTGGTGTTTTTTCCGTGTAAAATGATGCGATTAATGATAAACGATAGATATCATTTGGTTTCAAATCCATACTTATAGCTAATTGATAATACTCATCTGATAAACTACAACCAAGTAATCCACTATATCCTGTCTATAATTCATTTATTAGCCTATTATTTGGTGAATTTTGGTTTTATTTCTGGACTGTTAAACATGATAAAATATGATATTTAATTTTAAAAATTATCATTGGTAGTTGTTAATAAATAATAACTTACAGTAGGAATTATCGGATATTCCATTGAAAATAAGTGATAAAAATGATTCCGCCAAAGTGGTTTCTTATATTTTGGACAGGAAAGACGATTAGCAGTATAACAAAATTCTATCGAACATATTAATTATTAATAGTATTTATAATATTTTAAAAATATTTAAACACATTTCAACATTTATCATTTTTTTTTCTAATCCTTTTTTGTTTAGGTGTTAAAAAAAAAACAAAAAAAAGAAAATGAAAAATGGATAGGTAAAAATTATAAAAAAAAAAAACAATCGAATAATTTAATCTATTGAAATTAATTTTATCATACAATACCCAAATGACAATACCTATGGGTAATTTCATTGATAGTAAACGATCGGTTAATATACGTTGATCAATTTGATTTTGATTTTGGCTTAATGTACTTAGAATTTCTGCATTACTTAATCGATCAGGACGGAGTAATAAAATATCATATAATTGACTTACATTTTCATTAATCTAAAATAAATCCAACATAATATTTTTATATTTTTAAATTAAAATATTAAAAATTTTCAATAAATTTATCCGATTATAATGATAGTAATTTTGAACAGGATAGAAATGGATCATATTGGTATAAAAGAATTATCAAAAATGTAATCATTCAGTTCCATTAATGCATGGAAATGCTTCTAATGTTTCCTGATAAAAAGTGCTTATAATGTTTCCTGATAAGAAATGCTTATAATGTTTCCGGATAAAAAATGCTTATAATATTTCCTGATATTTCCTGATATAATATTTTCCCTATAATGTTTCCTGATAAGATAGTGATTTTGTTTTTTTTTTTTTGTTATTATTAAAAAATTGAAAAATTTTATTTCAATAATCTTATTCATTCATTTCATAATCGTTTTATTGCTTAAAAAAAAAAAAAAAATTGCCGAATTAAAAAATAGTATCATTGATGTATTTTATTTTCAAATTTAGTTGAAAAGATTTTATCCATATTGAAAATTCTATTCAAATTCAATTTCTTTATTGAATGATATATTGTCTCCTTTAAAGCCTATAATGTTTAATATAATCGAAGAAATTTTAATTAATTTAAATTTCAATTTAAATTTAAACATTAAATGATATTAATAACCTTAGCTAGATTAAAAACTATTATTAATTGTGACTCTCGTCGAATACGATCAATCATTTCCTGTAACTCATGTATGTTAACTTCATTTTTGTCACCAAAAATCATCTCCATTCCATGTATTATGTCACTATCAGGCTTATTTTTACATCTATAAGTCCTTCCTGCAATGCAATAATAATTTCTTTATACGAAAGATTGATTGATAAAAAAGAAAAGTAGAAAAGGATGAATTTATCAATGTCTTTATACGTTGGTTCGTTTGATATAATACTTGGCCCTAGTAATCATAATCGATATAATCAGGGTAATCGATCATTTTGATATAATACTTGGCCTAGTAATTATAATCGATATAATCAGGGTAATCGATCATTTTGATATAATACTTGGCCTAGTAATTATAATCGATATAATCAGGGTAATTGATCATTTATAAAAAATTTTTTCCATATAGATTGGATAAAATTCCAGCTATTTGAGGCTTTTTAGAAGAAGCCATTGTCGAAATGATTCGTTTTGGCTCATCATCACAAATCATTTAGTCTTGAAGTATTACTATCTTCTTAACTTACTTAAAATTTCCAGAAATTTGTTGCTTTATTAATTGCATGTAAGTAATACTACAGTAGTACTATAT
>NW_018108373.1:87803-90473 GCF_000183805.2 Loa loa | reverse complement strand
CGATGTAATCAGGGTAATCGATCATTTTGATATAATACTTGGCCTAGTAATATAATCGATATAATCAGGGTAATCGATCATTTTGATATAATACTTGGCCTAGTAATTATAATCGATATAATCAGGGTAATTGATCATTTATAAAAAATTTTTTCCATATAGATTGGATAAAATTCCAGCTATTTGAGGCTTTTTAGAAGAAGCCATTGTCGAAATGATTCGTTTTGGCTCATCATCACAAATCATTTAGTCTTGAAGTATTACTATCTTCTTAACTTACTTAAAATTTCCAGAAATTTGTTGCTTTATTAATTGCATGTAAGTAATACTACAGTAGTACTATATGCAACCAATATTATAGTAGTCAATATTACAGTAATACTATTGGGTATCAAATGACAGTGATTGAATTATTTCAAGAAAAAAGTATTGTGACAAATTTTTATAATACATTTTGTCCTTTTTATATTTTTTCTTTTATATTTTTTTACCCTTTTATATATTAGCCTCAATAATGATAAAGGGAATTTATGGATAATTATAAACTTTGAAAATTAGTAATTGAGGTGGGGAGATAGCTGATCTCATTAATTTGGGGGCGATAGCTGATCTCATTAATTTGCAAATGATTTTAGAAATCGTTAATTAATGGTAATAAAATGAAATTAAAAAAAAAGAAAGGATTTGATGAATTTCTTACCAAGTACCATAACCAGTTCAATAGTTTCTTTAACCCTTTCAATTGAATTGTCCAACTCCGCAATTACTAATATTTTAATAACCATATTTCGATATGTTGCTTTTGCAAGTGTAATAGCTTGGATCATTTTCCTCAAAAATGTCTCCGGTGATAATTCTTTGCTTAAACATGGCTTTACACGAAATTCCAAATAAAATACATTATCAGCATGATAACGATCGATAATATCTCGCGTTATCTGAATTAGTAACAATTTTTTTAAAATAAAATTCAAAAAAAAAAATTTTGAAATTTGATTTGTTTTTTGTTTTTTTTTTTTGTACAAATATTTTATTTTATAAATTAAAAATTTGTTATATCTTTTTTAAATCCTATTTTAAGCATATTCTTAATTGATAAAGTAAAGAAATTGATAATGATAAAATAAGTTATTCACCATAAATACATCTTCTTGTAGCAGAATCATATCATGTACCATCGACATCGATTGCATCGCTCTATCAAACAGATAAATTTGCAATCAAATTTTATGAAAATTACTGTTTAAAACTAAATTACAATTTATCAAATAAAATAATTCTTGAAAATAATTTACCTAAATTAACACAAATCATACGGTAGCAATTAATGCGATTAAGCTTCAATCAAGCTCCAATCAAGTTTCATTTAATGCAAAAAGAACTTTTAAGCTTCTTCCATTTGGAATGAATTTTTTAACTCCTCCAGGGATACACTTATTGAATTCATTGATAGAACTATTGCCTGTTGATGTATTAACCATTTCTTCTTTCATCAAAGTATAAATGACCATTAATGGTCACATTACATTTATGCATTTACTTAAATAAATGTTAACATACTTACTCTTTCATATCTCTTGGCTCTCCATACGCCCAAAGTAATTTTCGCTGTTGAACTGTCAATTCAGGTTCACCTAAAGTACGTCGATGTTCTTCCAACGTACGTAATAGCATTGACTTTTTAATGCAAGCTTCCCAGCGTGCATTGAATTCCTAGAATTAAATGTACGACTAAATTACGACTTAAATTTAAACTAAATAGCAAAAGTTAGCAAACGAAATAATTTCGATATTATTCGGCGCAAATAGCTTAATGTAATATGTAATGCGCTGTTAGTCTATTATCAGAAAGGATAAGAATATTCAAATTTGTGTGGTTTTGGGAAAGTCGAACAAACTATTTAATACTCTTTCGTGAATTTCGAATTAATTTATTACTCATAAATTTTGTTTTTTTTTGAAAATTTTTGACCAATTTTTTTTTTAATTTCAGATCGAATGAAAAGTTTTTTTTTTTTGGGAAATAAGCCGAAAAATACTTACACATTTGGGCATTTTTTTGCAAAATAATTTCAAATCAAGCATTTCTGTCTTCTATCAATTCTTTTTGATAGCCTAAAATAGCCACATTATTGTTTTATTTCTCAACTAGTTATTTAAAAAAAAAAAAAAAGAAGAAGCTTTCCAATTATTTATAATAAAGAAAAAAAAGATTAGATATCAAATTAATTATTCTAATTAGAATATTGATTAGATTATGCTTAGCAAAAGTAAGAAAGGAAGCTTTCCAATTATTTATAACAAAGAAAAAAAAGATTTGATATTAAATTAATTATCCTAATTAGAATATCGATTAAATTATGCTTAGCAAAAGCAAAAAAGGAAAAAAGGAAAAATGAAAATGTTAAAATAGTTAAAAATCCGAAATGATGCAATGATCCTTGAAATATTTTATGTTAGCTATAATTTAAATGTTAACTTTTCAAGCAAAATTCCTAATTCCTAACCAAGATTCTTCCCGAGAGATTTGCAGATATATGAGAATAAAAAATAATACATTACAAAATATTTACCTTTTGCACCGCCAAAAAATCATCTTATAATCGATCTACCAATCTTGTCATTAATCTAAAGAAATCATACTAAAAAAAAAAAAAAAAAAAAAAAGAA
>NW_018108373.1:79400-87462 GCF_000183805.2 Loa loa | reverse complement strand
AATCGATCTACCAATCTTGTCATTAATCTAAAGAAAATACAATCTAAAAAAAAAAAAAAAAAAAAAAGAAAGAATTATTGGAATTTCTAAAATTTCTAAGTCTATGGTCTATGATAAGCGCCATTATTAATATCTAAAAAAAAGAAAAAAATTCATAAATTTAGGCTTTCATCTAAGGATGATAACTATAAAATCACAATGTTACTTGCGTAATCGATTTCTATTTTAGTAATAAAGCTTAGTTCAAACCTAATATCATAAAGTTAAATGAAATTATGGAAATAATACAATTACCGTACTTTGATGAATTAATGCTTAAACCATTTGCATTAAATTTGCAGTTTATTAATGAAATTATCAATGCTCAAAAACATCAGTTACAATTCCGATTAGAAGTACGGTAGAATTCGGGAATAACTAAGAGGTCAAGCTAACTATATTAGCTCTATTAAAGTTCAGGTATAATATTGTGGCGGATTTGCATTGTACAAGAATATATTTTGCATTAATTACATTTTGGAACATTCATTACAATTCAGTTTTTTTTTTTTCAAAGAGATTAATTTAAGATTTATTCATCCAATCTTTTCCTTCAATTTCCATATTTCAGATCCAAGTGTTTTTTTTTTGTTTATTATACATATTTTCATCTTGCACTGATAATTCCCTCAGTTGACAGTTGCACCATTAGGAATTTGTCACCATATAGTCATCACCACAATAGTTATAACTTCTGCTATGTTCCACAATCCATTTTTGTCCTTCTTTTCAGTTTCCTAGAATCCAATGGTCAAATAATTCATATTTGAATGATGGACATATAACTCACGATGAATAAAAAAATTTGACTATAAAAGTAAAATTAAACACTACGAGAAATGAATGAAAAATAAGTTCATTTATATGCCTTAATTACATCAAATGCTTAATTTCCTTGAATTTTTGCTAAATAATATGAGCGTTATTGGTCACTGATGACCATTAGGTTATTAGCCACTGGTGACCGTTAATTTTGGAATGAAGACAACAAGAGAATGAATGAAAAATAAGTTCATTTATATGCCTTAATTATTTCAAATGCTTAATTCGTTGAATTTTTGCTAAATAATATGAGCGTTATTGGTCACTGATGACCATTAGTCTTGGAATGATGGCAATAAAAGATAAAATGATCATTGCTATCCTACAAATGAATGACAGGAGAAGAAATGAATGATAGCTGATAGCTTATCATGCTTATCCAATCATAATGTATTAGGCATATTTTAATGTTTTTCATTTTTCTTCATAAATTTTGTTGAGGAACGCTAGGATGAAAATGTTTTAAGCATTTTTATGTGTGAAGAAGCTACTATGTTGTAGTTTTTAAAGTCATTTCAAATCTTGTCATCTGTATGTCCAATGGAGTAGTAGATGGTTTAATGTATTTGTTTACTTTAGGAATTATTCCCGAATGAATTACTATACTACACTTCTCATTTCGCTTTTTAAAAGAAAAAAAAAATCTGATTTTACAATTTGATATGAAAAATCATTTAAGAGTATTTAACATTAAATATTCAATTAAAATTAATTAATCAATTAGAGATCACATTTTGCATTCTTTTCCAATGGAAACAAATGGAAGGAATTGTACAATAATTATAAATTTATTATTACTTTTCACTTTCCATGGCATCAAAATTGAAATATTCGAATAAATGGGTAAAACAAAAGATTGCGAAATAGGAGAGAAATTAAATTATGTTTCTATTTTATTTCATATTATTTGATGCTTAAAAAAATTATTTCCAAGCAAATTCTTCCTTATCAAAAAAAGAATTCTATTTTTTTTTTCTTTGATTTTAAACAAGCAAATGAGCAATAACAAAGATTAAAATGATTAACTGATAAACTGATTATGCCATAAAGGACAGTATGATAAGGATAGCTTCGAAGAGTTAATTTGTTTTTTTTTTTTTTTGCAATCAGTTAACAATTGAAATTATTATTATTTTTTTCCAAGCTTTCTGCTTTTTATCAAATTCATTCTTACAGGGCAAAATTTAAAGAGACGAAGATAATTAATTAAATTGAAAAAGATATTACTGGATATAATTCATTTCAGTACAACATTTATGATAAAATAAATGAATAATGATAGTGGTGGTGATAATGAAAAAATTAATGATAGAAAGTGAAATAGTAAGCTAATGGAAAAGCATTAATTAAATTAAGAAATAAAATTGAAATATGTTCAAGCGCAAGTTTTAAGACTTATAAAATTCTTATTTTCTTCATTTTTTTTTTTTTTAAACAAACATTTGCAACAATTGTAAAAATTTTCTTGCCCTGACAAAAATTGAAATTTCTAATTTTAAGCTTTTGAAGCAAACATTTCTTCCTGATTTATCAATAAAATGAAACATTTTTTAATTCAATTTAATTAATTACCTCAATAAAATAATTAGTTTTTCGAAAACAAATATTTGTTAAATTTAATTAATTAAATGTAATCAATGAAAATTTATCCCTCTTTAAGCATTCAAATTTTCAATCATCAATTTTATACCCTAATTATCTCCCTTTTGATTGATAAGACATAGGCTAGGCTTTTCTTCTGCACCTTAATCATTCCTCTTATCTCTTTCATTTTGTCTTTCTTCAACATCATGTCATCATCGATGATGACCTATGGTCAAATTCTTCTTCACCTTCGTCTCTTTTCATTTTCTTTCCTTTTCCTCTCCTCCATTCCCTTACCTTTCTTTCCCTTTCACATCCTCCATCTAAATCATATTCTCATTCCTCTGTTCACATTATTAGATACATTCTTTACATTACGACAATCCCCAGCATACTTTCATGTGATATGCGACATTCTTCCCTCTTCTTTCATTCTTCCTAGCAATCTTTAATCATTCCATTTAAAATTTCTTCTTCCTTTTATCTCTGATACTATCAGCCTTTGTTTGATTTTGTATGTGTGTCTGTCTATGTCTGTGTCTGTGTGTCTGGGTATGTGTATATGTCTAGAACATTTCGAGCAAAAAAGTGAAACAAACAGAGAACCATTCGGTCTGTACATTGTGATTTACCCTTTTATGCTAATTTGCTATTTAAATGAATCCCAGCACTAAACACACACATACACACACATACACACATACACACACATACACACACACACACACACATACACACATCGTTTTCTCCCATCTTTGAACATAGACGCATGGCGCACATTGTCGCGCTACGTTACGCATCACTCATCAGCAGTTCACTTCTGTCCGTTAACTTTCCATCTCCAATTTACTCATATAAGTTCCATTTCTTCTCTTATCATCATTAGATGAATCTTTTCCTTTGAAATATCAATGGCGGAAATTCACTATTCAATTTGCGCCTCTTCCCTACAATTTGCGCCTCTTTTATATCATATCCAATAACCTAATAAGAAGTGAACACATTGATATGCATCAAAATAAGAGTGCATTGCCCCCCCTACCCCACCTTGAAAGTCCTTTCAGTCATTTTCCACTTTCTTCGTAAATCCTTTTCTTCATTATCAATCAATACTTTTGTTATCAATGATAGTATTAATGATATGCTACAATGATAGTATTAATGGTATGCTATCAATAGTTGTAGACATACATACATATCTCTTTTATTATCAATACTGATCAGATAAAATGATAGATCGTTATCTTTCTTTTTTTTTTCAATTTTATAAAATGAGATAGTATGAAGATAGAAGAATGGAATAGAGGGAGTTTAAATCATTTACAATCATTGATTGTTGAATGATGATAATACATTTCTCCTTTTGATATGCAAATTAGCACTTACCGCTAAACGCAACTGAGAAGCACAGCGTTTTTTTTTTTTCTTTATCATATTTGATAGAAAAACACTGATATGAATTGTTTTCTAACAGAGCATAAAATTGTTATCAGCTTTTACCAACAATCAAATATGATTTATTACTCCTTGAGGGAATTTCAAATTTAGTGACAAATGTCGCAGTTATATTCTTCTCTTTTTTTTTCTTTTTTAAGATTTAACTATCAGAAATTTGAGAAATTACGAAATGTCACTACTCGTAGAAATAATGAAATATCTAGGAATAATCCTGGAAAAGATAGCAAATACAAAATTGATTTAATTGTTGCATCGGTAATATATCATTGATCATTCCCTGAAGCATAGAGGGATTTGAAATTTCCATTTTAAACTTCTTCTATTGTATGGGGGAGATTGTCATAATGGTTGGTTCATATCTCGAAATTTCATATTCCACAAATATTACTATCTAAACTAACTCTCGAGAACTATTTCTGGACTGTATTGATTTAGATTTAAATATTCTAAGGATTGTAAGAGCTATAAAGGACTGTAACCGGATCAACCTTTCCATGTTGGCCTTAGTCTTCTTCTTCTTGTATTTCTTCATCGCTTTTCTTCATTCAAAAAGATTTCACAGCTTCCAAGGTCTTGAGAAAATTTCACCAATTTGTGTCATTTTAATGGCCTCGAAAACGTTTTAATTGGTTATTTCATAGTGCATCGTTGACCTTTTAACATTTAACACATCACTAACTCCTACCTAACCATATCTATTAGCCTTTTTGATGAAAGAAAAATGGACAATTTAATCAATTTCTTTATCATCACCATGACAACACAAAGTATTCGTTCCCTAGAGTAAAAGAAAATTCTTCATTTCAATGGAATTACTTTTTAGAATTGTTCTTTTTATCAGATTAATATTCATTTCAATTGATACATATCGCTAATCATTAATGGAATGGAATATATATGCAAATGAACTCAACTCTTCCCCATTACAAAAAGTGGCATTTCAATTTTGGTTGTTATAATTTAGCTTATGCATAAAATATTCCGTTCACACATTTTTTTTTTTTCTCAAGGTTATTCAATTCTATGTTTCATTGAAGTTTAACTGTCATTTCCTGATAATTTCTGCCATTTATTAATTTATAAACTACAAATCAATTGCACTTTTCCTATATTCCAATGTTTTGTTAAAGTTTGAAAATTTCAAAGAATTATAAATATTGCATATATAATGTTATTTTTCATGCAAAATTTTTTCTTTTTCAAGAAAATTAAAATTATCGATTTTTTTTTTTTTTTTTTTTGGTCATTGTAAAATGTCAAAAAAGGAGGTAGAAAAAGGTAATATCCAATTGTCACATTATATCAATCAATAGAGATAGGGATTTTCCCGCCTTCTTGGTTCGTGTATTGTCAGATTGCGCCTTAATATTCATAAAATCGAATAATCAATTATAATATTTAAAAAAATACAATTACTGTAAAAATCAAGCAGTGCATTTAAAAAAAAAGTTTTGAAGAAGACAAATTAATTGTATTTCCCTCAAAATTCATTGATATTAAACTTTTCCAAAATAAAGACATTCAAAAAGTTGACATAATTTTCTATAATTAGATTTAATTAATAAATTTTAAATTAATGTAAAAGTAAAATTATGAATTTAATTTTCTATAATCAGATTTAATTAATAAATTTTAAATTAATGTAAAAGTAAAATTATGAATTCGAAATTTCAAAGATTATAGTTTGAATAAAAAGCATAAAGTTGATTGAATATAGTCTTGAAATTTATTAACTCATTTGTAAAAACCAAAGAAATTCATCAATTCTGGACATAAAATATACGAAAGAACTTGTTTTATTCTATACATTTAGCAATGACATTTCCTGTACTGCCGCCATTTCACAAATTGAAATTTAAATTTTCAATTTCAACCGCCAAATGTGAACTACTGCATTTGAATAGGAATATAAGTTGAAGAGCAGGACAGGAGGAGATGACGAAGAGCAACAGATGGTGATAATATGATGTTGTTGATGTTGATGATGATGATGATGATGATGATGGTAAGGGAAGGATTAAGATGACAAACGATGGGTATTCATTCTTTTCTATTTTCTCGAAAAAGCTTTTCATGCACTTCATTTGAACTTTTTTCCTCTCGTATATGATTCATAGCTTAATTTTTCAATATCAAAATTTAACAAAATATTTCCGTTAAATGTTTGGAAAATTGTTTTAAGAACAAGATGTATAGCAATTTATTAATTAATTATGTTTTAATTCCTTAATTAATTAACATTTGAATTAATTAATCTCTTGTTTTTATGCTTATAATTTTAGCATTAACAAGTTTGAAAGATGAATTTGCAAACATTTCCTGTTTTCATTTCCCTCCAAAATATAATAATAAGAAATTCTTTTAAATCAAACTTACTTTTTTGATCCTTTTTTCCTCTCTCTCTCTCTCTCTCAACAAGAAATAATGAAATATTCTTTGGCTTTTGATAAGCGAGAAGAAACCACTTTTTTTTTTCTTTCATCTTTTTTTTAATTTTTAATTTTGACAAATTAATTGAACTAAAAGATTATTGTAAGAGAAGCATTACCGAGTAAACAATCACGGAATATACACTCACTTAAATCTATACATTATTCTAATTCAGACTTCTTCCTCTTCTAATCATCAATTCATGATGATATTTTGATCAATTGATGCCTAATGCATTTTATCACTTGTTTTAATAAATTTGTATTTGTAGTTTGCATTCTTTTTTTTTTTTTTTCTCCCATCAATTGTAAAAACAATCTAACTGGTTTTAAAATTTCACTTTCTTTTTGAAATTTCACATTAATTTTCAAAAATCATTTTTCTTTTTTTCTTTCCTTTTCACAAAAAATACATCGTTGCATTCAAGATATTTGCAATATTTCACGATTGTTTCACTTCATTCGTATTGCTATAAATTACAATGGATAATTTTTGAATTTTAATTTAATGGAAGGTATAGCGTTAAAAAATTGAAGGTTTTACAGGTGGCAATTGCAGGTAATTGGAGGTAATTGTAGATGATCATCTACAGGTGTTTACATGATTGTTGTAGGATGTTTAGTAAGAAGATACCTTCAAAAGATATCATTAAGTGAATTTCTCTTTATTCTGATATCTTTAAGGAAGAAAAAAAAAAAAAACTCCCCAATTTTCATCCTATTTTATTCTTCCTTTGTATGTTTGACCTTTTAACATATTTTCATGTTTTGGATCGATTAAATTTGAATTCAATTTTGCTCTGCGCACAACCATAAATTATCAACACAATCAATGTAAATTGCATAATTAAATGATGGAATAAATTTAAATAATCAATCGATCAAATTATAAATTTGATAGCGCATTCTTTCTTCTTTTCAAACATTCGTTTTTACTAAACTGCATTTCACAATCAGTTCGATCTCACTGTGAAATGCAACGTGTGGACAAAATGACAAGAATGACAAATATCTCACGATATGTCAAAATACCGCCCGAAATCGTGCAGCACCTAAATAGAACCGAAAAATTTGACCGATTCGTTCCATTCATCATTATACATACTTTCAATTCCACTACTAGTTGAAAGACTTTTTTGAGCGATTTTTTTTGGTGACCTTACATCTTACTAAACAACTAAAGCTCCCACGTGACCTTTTATTTCATCACATAGCCTTCTTATCATCTTATGAAAAACATTCAGTTGAAGGAGGTACACATCATAAGTTATGTGATCATTTCGTTCGAATTGTTTCGTTACATTTCAGGAACATATATATGGAGAGACACACCGTTCGTTGTAATTTGTGACAGATAGACAGACAGGCGCATACATACACACATACACACACACACACACACACATACACACATACACATATGTATAGAAATACAGGGAAATGTGTGAGTAAGTGTTTATGGTTAGGATATGATTGTTATCCTCAGTGGAAAGGGAGGAGTTTTTTGTCCTCTTTCAATGTCTGTCATAGTTTCTGAAGAGAACACAAATGATACTTTGCTCTCATTCTGCACTTCTGCACTCAATTCATCTTCGTACAGTCATACTTAAATGTAACATCCTTTATCATTATGTCTAGGGTTTGTGAACAAATTAGCAATAGCTAGCTGTATCCACTGTATCCACTGTATCCACGTTACTACAATGCTACAAGTGTGGATCTGTTCTTCG
>NW_018108373.1:73886-78380 GCF_000183805.2 Loa loa | reverse complement strand
GCATTTCCGCATACATTGGATGTTTGTGTTGTATCGGTGGATTGTGGGGGGGTGGAGGGTGGGGGTGTATACGTGTGTTACACGTGAGAGCGTGTGGATGCATGGATGGGTAATTGTCGAAATTGAATGCAAATTCAGTAACAGTTGTATGACTTATATGATAGGTACCATTGAGTGTCAATAGTTAAGTAAGCGTACATATGAATAGTTTATGATTCATTCATTGTTCACTGTTAATTATAGTAGGATTATGAAATGAAATTAAGTGTTGTTCAGTTAGAAATAAGCGTTTATTGAATATGTCCACTTCTCTTTCAGGACGAGACTACACGTACGAAAATGACACGTACGTACGAATGACACGTACGAACGACACGTACGAAATACGAATGACACGTACGAAATGCTGTGTGACATACTTGTCTTCACATTTATTAAGCTATCTTTCTCCATCTCTATTATCGACAATGCTAATGTTTGACAATGCAAGCAAAATTAGTTTCACTGTTTGCTTCTTGCTTTCCGATGCAAAATGTTATATATCGTATGTGTTGAAGTTACTTATTGCAGGAAAGTTAATCGATTCATTAAGTTACAACATGCTTAATTATACTGGAATTTACAGTATCCTAATGAAGCAGTAAAAATTGATTTCATGTCATACAAAAAAATATTTAAATTTTTGAATGTTTCATAGAATTTCGTAAACTTTTTTTATTAATTATTATGCAACGAATGGAAATGTATTGATAATACGAAGAGTGGCAAAAATTCCAAATTATAGACCATTTCTGTAATTATTTGAAAAATAACTTAATCATAATTGAGAATGACATCCTGATATCATTTCAAAAAATGACATCCTTTAAAACTATCTATCACTTTTATCATTTTATCATTTACCCAAAGACTATTTCAAGATTGGATAAGTATGGTAAGGTAATGTTAACGTAGTAGTAGTAATATTACTAATACCAGTAATAATAGCAGCTTTCTATGTTATTGATAAACGGAAAAAAAAAATTCAATTTTCATAATCACTTTCCTTTTCTTTGCATTTTTATTCAAATTTTTCGAAAATTTAAAGAAACCACCTTAAACTTCATTTCAATTTTGGCATTTCAGAATGTTTGAAATAAATTTTACTACTTATACAGGCCTCTGTCTTTTTAAACATAAATAATTAAGCCAAGATGTGCTCTCCCCTATAATCAGCATCATTAGAAACCAAATCATAATCATACTATACCTTTCCTTAGTAACTAAATGATGCTTTATGTCAATATTTTCATTTTGCATTTTCTAAGCATTGATGATATCAGTTTACAGTTTGTTCATTTGTATTTTTTGTAAGGGAGTGGACAAATGTTGAATACGGGAGTGGACATGTTATCTTCTTGATGTGATATATTTGGGTGGTTTCCATTCTTATCGTATAATAAGAAATTGAACGGATAATTTTAAATTATGCAAATTTGAAATTCATCCAAGCGGCACAGGCTTTGATCCCTATTCATGCATTGTTGTATCTCCAAAATGTATTGGAATTTTTTATTCCATCATTAGCAATTAACATAATCGTCCCTTTTGTATGTATTTTAGTGATCAATACACATCAATGATGAATTTGATATGTCTTTTCGTGGAAGTAAAAGCATAAAAGAGCTGTGATACTATTAGCAGGCGATCACTGGTGGTGGTATGCTAGTTAGCTTTCTTTGCAGTTGTTTGCTCTTACATTTTTCTCCATTGAATGAATGGATGGGATTACTCTGAATGAGGTTATCATTCTTGTTGGATATTCAATCCACACCGATAATTGAATATGGCTATCTATCTCCTTCATATACTTTTTTCTTTTTTTTTTTACTATAAAGACGTAGCTATGTGATTTGAAAAGTTAGCTTAGAATGGAAGAAAATTTTAAAAGATGAAGAACTCTGAAATCTGAAAGACATCAACTGATTTATTCAACTTATATTAGTTGACCTGTTAATCTTATACAGGAAAAGATAGATTTGTGAAATGACTTAGCATAGTTATCACCAATTCTTTCTTCCATCTTCTAGTGTTTTAGTTGAAGTGTAGCATTGTTACTGCCTGAGAGTAGTCATTCGTTATAGTATGTTTGCTGTATTTGAAAGTTCCCTTATTTCTAGGAAAATTTTACACATATGAATAGTTATTATGGTACTATAATTTTAATTTAACATAAATTTTTATTTCTTTATAACTTTCAAAAGGTCACCTGATCATTTTTAGCTTAATAGCTAAGAGTGAATGAAGGACAAAACTCCGACAAGATCCATTTAATAAAGATTTTAAAATATTTGCTATATTATGTATATGATTTATTTATTCATTATGGATAATTAGATAAAGTGTATCCAAAGTTCTCTCATTCCTAAGAAATTTACATATATGGACAGTTATTACAGTAGTATGTTTTTAATTTTGGATGAATTTTTATTGCTTTATGATTTTCAACCAAAGTGCTAATAGCTTAATAGCATACGGTTGATGAGTAAGTTCTGATCATTTAGCTACTTTTTTACTATCATATGAAATGTTTCTGTAATCTGTAGGAAATATTTCAGGTCAATAGGATGGATCTTTTTTCATCTACTACCTTTATTTGTATGATTTGAGCAAGAATTCATTAAACTTTCAACTAGTATTACAATTAGGACATTCCCTTAACGAAAATATTTCAACAACCTCAATGATGATTTGTTTTTAGTACCTTGAAACTTCAGTAAAATATACAATGGAATTTAAAAATAGTTTTTGAATGATTTCCGGAATACCTCATTAATCTATATTATTCGTTTATCGATATATGTGGCGAGATTTGCAAGGGATGTTGAGGATATTTGATATTCAGAGTGGATTTAAATACGACAAGATGACAAATAAACTATTTCGTAAAAATAGTTCACTTGTCATTTTGTCGTATTTAAGCGTGCATAATGTTGTATGTAGATCTTTAGTCAACATAAATGATCAATCACACATTTAGGCTACATTTTTGACAACTAGTGATATCAAGTGACCGATGCATTGATAGCGAGTGATTACATGTCTGCCATTGAAGTGAAAGGAATTTCTTTCGGACGATGGACTTTACTATGTAGTATTATACATTGTTTAAGGAAGAGTTGTTGTATCGGTATGTGTATCTGTATGTGTATGTCAATGTATGTGGAGTGCAGGCTTTACGGAGACCTTGACCTCATCTACACGGATTTTGCCCCCTTTCACTAGTTGCCTCACAGCTTTTACTGTCATCAGTTGTCACATATAGTCATCCTTCTGGTTCGCCTGTAACCGTCCCCATTAACTCGTCGGTTCATCTACGGATCTCTCATGCATGCACAAAACAAAGAATGTAATTGGACAACAGTACCATCAGAGCATTCCTTAGGCCTGTAACTCCTCACTTTAGTTTATCAAATTTATTCTTCCGTTGACTAATCGAAAGCGTTCGTTCGCATTCTTTCAATATAATCGACCGTGCCCAAAAAAAAAAAAAAGAAAAAAAAACGAAAATTTGCATTAATGTGGTCAGCTTCCTCATATTATTCACCACCAAAACAGAACGCATGGTGCGCTTCGAGTGTTGCTGAGCAAAGCTATTCATTCGAATCAGAGAAGAAAATGCCTAAATATGAAATACAAGTATGCTACTCTTTTCAATTCTTCATTTCTTTTCCATACTAATTATGAATATTAGTTAGCAGAGATGGCAAGCTCAGTTGACTGCAGCATATAATAATATATCGCTTGGTTGTATTTTTTTAAAGGCTACCAATTGAACCAAGATAATCACTATTGATTACCAACATTTGTCAATATGCCTGGTGAATAGTGGTTCAATTTTTACTCTTCAGTTGGATACATTCATAAATGTAATGCAAATTTATTCCACCTAGATATTTTTATAGGTTCAAGTTCCACGGGTGAACAAATATGGGTTTGAAAAAAGCCAATCGCCATCTCTACCGGATGAGTACGACGAATTCAGTGACCCAACATTGTCATTTGAACGGAATCGTATCAAGCAGTTACAGGATGAACGAGTTCATATCCAAAAAAAAACATTTACCAAATGGTGTAATTCCTTCCTCAACAGAGTAAGTTTTTAGGTTTTTCTTAGCTTTCAATTTTTGAATGAATATCGTCTTCTTCATGTTGCATTTAGGGTTTTATGATTTATGGTAGGTTTTATGATTCATTCATGGCAGCTTTGTAATTCTTAGATCCATGACAGAATTATTATATATTTTTTAATGCAATAATTCTATCATGAATCGAAAGAAAATTTGTGTGAATGAATCATTCCTATTTGCAGTAATTCAAGAGTCAGAATATGGAATTGTAGTGACTTTGTAAGGATTCAAGATTTCGATAAATTCAGTACCTCATCAATTATAAAACAGCGTTTACTGTTGCATACGCATATATTTTATATATATATATATATATATATATATA
>NW_018108373.1:65865-73402 GCF_000183805.2 Loa loa | reverse complement strand
GTTGCATACGCATATATTTATATATATATATATATATATATATATATATATAATATCGAAATATAATGAGTCAACCCATTCTTAACATAATTTGAGCTGTTCAGATAGCTTTATCATGTTTTTTGTTTATTAGTCTCATGAAATTTCTGTTTGATTCAACGATTTCGTAGACAGATAACTAAAGTTATCCTATAACAATGTTGGTAAAATTAACTGTTCTATTGTAACAAAAAAGGATTTTTCCATATTCCAAGGTGAAAATACATTTACAATAAATTTTTCTGCATTGTTTTGAATCTGTTTTTTACAGTAACTAATTTCTCTTCCTCACAAAGATAAGTAAATCTGGCGACTGACTATGTTTAGATAAAATTACATAAATAGGTTGACATCACATTTTGTTTATTATTATTCCAAAATTAAAAGTGAGTTATCAAATATTCAAACCACTATCTTTATCACCACAATTACCAGCATTGATTTTTTAATTTTATTAAAGTCATTTCCTTCGTAAACGCATTTTTCATTTGAGTTGCAGTGCCTTTAAATAAAATAAGTTGAATTAATAAATTACTTTTAATTTTTTTATATTTTCACTTATAAATTGACTGTTCCCTGCATCATTCCCTACCCTTCAAAACTGCACGATTTTGAAAAGTTGCCTCAAGATAACATCAGCTTTACTGTTTTGCATAATTGTTTTAACTGCATCAATCCAGCCTGCTCTACATAAGTCGATGAGAAATGCAATCATTTGCTACCAACTTTATTATATAATATTTTGTTCACATATATTACGTAATACTTTGTCCAAAACCGAAAATAAGGATTAAAAATGGCTAGCTCGAAAATCTCGCACCGTACGAGTATTCCCGTTTACGAAGATCTCTATGTTTGAAATTATATAATAATAAAAAAGTAGTAATAGTAAGACTACTAGTAGTAATATTACATGATGGTTTTAGCCATAACAGTAGTACTGGTAATGATAATGATGCTGGTGTTGATGACGCTGTTTCCAGGCACGACTCGAAATTGTCGATTTATTCGTGGATCTTGGAGATGGAGTATTATTAATGAAATTACTGGAAATTATTTCGAGTGAAAAGCTTGGCAAACCAAATCGTGGTCGAATGCGAGTGCAAAAAATTGAAAATCTCAATAAAACACTCGATTTCCTAAAGAAAAACGAATTCAGGTAGAGTTTTGAGACATTGTCATCAAGAATTTTCTACCGATCCTGATCGAACATGATTTATTATGTGATTCTAATTATGAAGATGAGGATGTTTATCCCTGTATGATAATTTTAATCTTTCCTCACTCTCGAAATCGAAAATGACTTGCTGTATGACTGCCATATGGTATCATCTTTATTCAGTGACACGGAACCACAGGTTAGTAGAGTTATGCTACTTATTATTGCAACGAGAGTTGGTGCTTATTTATCCTTCAGGATCCAGCACTCCTTCATTGTGTATGCGGAAATTTAGATCTCTGCTAACCATCTGTTTTTCGTGATAAAATGTCCCAGCTCATCTGGTTGTTCTTATATGTTTCGTTCATTGTTCGTACCATATATATCATTTCGGTTTATAAATGCATTCCATTCGCATATACGTAAGAAGTAGCACTGATATTATTTATTGAATGAATAGTCTCAATCTGGAATAGGGGACATCTTCATTCATATTTTTATTTCGTCTTTGTTTTTTGTTTTTATGTGAATCACTTTGTATAATGAAGTAGCAGATTAATATGTTTTTCTTTTTGATAGAGCAAAAGAACAATTGTATGAATTTGGGCAGTTATATTGTTCTAATGTATAATCACCATTATTAAAGTCAATTAAAATTTACGATTCAAAGAGTGTTTAATTATTAAAAATATGCGATTTGTTAGAATCATTGCCTAGGTTCGATGTAATTAAACCATTTGTTATTACATAATGTTTTTAAAATTAATTATTTGCAGCTTGAAAATATTGGTGCAGAAGATATTCTGGATAGAAATGAACGGCTTATTCTCGGTCTCATTTGGACTATCATTCTTCGTTTCCAGATTGACACGATTTCCATCCCGGTGAATTGATAAATATCTGCTAAATGTTGTGCATGATACTTGAGACTTACGGATGATGAATTATGTTAATTTTTAGCGAAAACTTGTAATTAATAAGATGTAAGATTAATTCTGGATTGATTTGTTTTGGTTTACGAAAGTGTTAAATTTCAGATGGACGAAGAATCTGGTGAAAGGAAGCATGCGAAGGATGCACTTCTGTTATGGTGCCAAAGAAAAACAGCTGGTTATGCGAATTCCAAAGTTGAGAATTTCACCACTTCATGGCGTAATGGTCTAGCTTTCAATGCACTGATTCATGCCCACAGGTTAGCATAGATCTCATAGATATTCATCAGAAAAATTAAGATAAAGTACTGCTGAGATTGATGACATTTCCAGTTTCTTGCCAATCGCGCTAATTATGCCTCGATGTTTTCTGCTGTATTCATCTTTTACATTAGTTCGAATAATTGCAACATTACAATATTATTATCATATCTCATTTAAAACCGTTCAGTTGATGGTAATAATTTAAGGCCAGATCTAATCAATTACGAGAATTTGTCGCCACAAGATGCAATTGGAAATTTGAATAATGCTTTCGATGTAGCTGAAAAAAACTAGATATTGCACGTTTGTTGGATGCTGAAGATGTTAATGTTGCCCATCCGGATGAGAAGTCTATCATTACTTACGTTTCACTCTACTATCACCATTTTGCAAAGCAGAAAACAGAAATGACTGGTGCAAGAAGGGTTGCTAAGGTGTGTAGTACTAACCATTTGGTTATATCGTTTGAACTTTAGTAATATTTAACCCAGCGTTTTTTCATTTTCAACATCATTCAGGTATTTTTAAGTTAACCACGAGTTTCAATTCAATTCAAACTATCCTAGATTATTTTTACTGCTTTAATCGACTATGCATTCTGAAATTATTGTTGTGGTTTCTCTATGGAGTATTCATCAAAAGTATAGTTTCAAGAAAGAAAAAAATCACTACCGTAGAATGTGCACGGTGGGACGAAGCTTAACACCGTACCTTATCGTATTTTACCTGGAAAATAGTGGACGTGTTCGTCGCACTGTAACAGAAATTCTTTTTCATTGCTTGTAGATTGTCGGTAACCTGATGTCTTCTGATCAACTTCAAGAAGATTACGAAGCGCTGTGTTCGGAGTTGCTTTTTTGGATACAACAAACCATTACGATGCTCAATGATCGAAGATTCCCAAATTCGTTGAAAGGAATTCAGGATCAATTATTGGCATTCAAAAACTACCGCACTGTAGAAAAACCACCGAAGTATGTTTTTTTTCTTTTTTTTTTTCGCAATTCTATATCATTGAGCCATTGTGCTTTTTTCTTAAACACTTTCATCAAATTGTATTATCCTGCTTTTGTTGTCGAAACGATTTTAAAGCAAATTTTTGGATGCCGTATTATGGACTAGAAATAGTGATTTCTCGTATTAATCATAAATACTGCTTGTAAGAGGTGAACATTTTAGATACAAGGAAAAGGGAGAATTGGAAGCTTTGTTTTTCACAATACAAACGAAAAGGAAAGCCATGGGAAGAAAACCATATGTTCCACCAGCAGGCATTTTTAAGCATCATTATAATCTTATGAAGTGGATATCTCTCATTATTTGAGTTATTAAAAATTTGCAAGGCTTTAAAAAGCACATCTTTGGCCGATATTTGATATATTTTTTACCTTATTAGTTACCACTGTTCCAGGTCTATTTATGCATGATATTGAATCAGCTTGGTCACTTCTGGATCATTCAGAAAATGATAGACAGCTGGCCCTGATGTCGGAATTACGAAGGTTGGTTTATTAATTTTTTTAAATTTCTGGCCTTCATTGTAGAAAATCTGGAATTAAATAAAAAAGGAAAGACGACTTATTTGGTATTTTTGCTTCACATGAGAATTCGATGGAAACCATTAGAAATTGAAGCTAGAAAGTTTATTGTTTAAAGTTAACTAAGGGAGTTTAGGTAATCAAAAGATTTTATTCCATTGCAGCTAATAATCAATACAGTATAGCCTATAGCATATAAAAGCAAAGTTTCCAGACAGGAAAGGTTGGAACTTATGGCGCAGAAATTTGAACGCAAAGCAGGATTACGAGATGCGTGGTTACGTGAGATGAGTTCTGTCCTGCAAGATTTTGATTTGGGCAGAAATATTGCTCAAGTTGAAGCTTCCTTGAAAAAACAACAAGCTATTGCTGCTGATATCCTGCCCAGGGTTCGTTATTTTATTTTTGCTGTTGTTCTCTTGTAGTCTTTTCTGTGTAGTGATTACGGTTATTATATTATTGTTCAAATTTCATACTTTGTAGTTGCTGTAAAAATAATAAAATTTATGGTAAAGGTGAAATGAATTCCGAATAAAGAAAACCCTTATATTGTGGTATTTTAGGAAAGTCGCTTTAAGTCGCTATCGTTTATGGCTGCGGAGCTATCGAAGGAAAATTATCATGATAGCGATAAAATCCGAATACGTGAACGTGAGCTTTTAGATAAATGGTCACAGCTGTTAGCAGCTTTGGAATCAAGACGTCGTGCGCTTTTATCATTAAGTGATCTGATGAGTTTGCTTCGGGATATAGATACATTGTCATTGGAGATACGTGCACTGGAGGTAAGGTTCATTTGTATGGATCATTTGTTAGTTATATGACTATCGCCTATGGAAATCTTAGTACAGGAAGATTTTTTCATTATTAAGATTTTAGATTTGATTGAAGTTAATGTTTCAAATAAAATTTTCTGGTATTGATTAGTATCTTTCACTGATGTTATCTTTGCAATAGGTCCCTTGATGATATTGTGATTAATCACTTTTTGTATTTAAATCTGACCTCTGCATTAGCTATGATTTCAGCCTCAGTTTCGAAGTCGCGATGTTGGGAAACATTTATTAGGAGTTGAGGATTTGCTTGGCAAACAAGAAATTCTCGAAGCACAACTTAATTCCCAGGGAGAATTGTTGAAAAACGTGACGTCGCAAGCACTGGATTATATTCGAGGAAAAGGGGAACAGTATGACGTGTTGCAAAAGAAGTTGGACGATGTGAGCAGTCTTTATGAAAGGTTAATCCTTACAAAATTCTGAAATAGCTTAAGATAAATTATGATACGTAAGTCTCAGTAGTTTCAACTTTGATATTTTGAGACTGACTCGTGTTACAGCGGTATTCTTAGTAACATATTTACATTTGCAGTGTTGTACAGTTATGTCAACAACGGAGGATAACTTTATATCGTGCTCGTGATTTGTACCGTTTTATCCAAGATGATGAGGAGGAAATGAGTTGGTTACAGGAGAAGGAAGATTTGTGCATTTCACTTCTCAAAAACAGAGATCTTTCAGCTACTGCCCAATTAAGGCGTATTTTCAAGGTGTTGTCCATCTAAGTTTCTTTGTTTTTACAACTCTTCAATGGTTTTCCTTACTGCAAAATCTTTAAAATAGTTGATGTTTATTTTCTTAACTGCAGAATTTGGAAACCGAAATGGAAGGACATTGGCAGAGAGCAAAAGGAGTGATTGCAGCTGGTGAGCGACTGGTGGCAATGGGTCGAAATAAAGAGGATATTCAAACAAGAATATACAATTTACATGCAAAATGGGAGCAGCTGAGAAAAGTTGGTAGAATATTGAAATTATGGGTACACACTGTATGTAAATGCGTGCTATTGAAAGTCTTAAATCCAAGCGAAACTTTTCCAAAGCAAAATTTTGATATGGAAAAGTACCGAGAAGAAATAATGAATTGCATATCTATTAGCGTGTTTGTTATATCTTTTTATTAATATATAGTTTTTTAGGTAGTTGAAGCGGTTGGAAGATGGCTGCGTGAAGCTGAACAGGCTCACCAGTATTTCCAGGATGCAAATGAAGCAGAAAGTTGGATTCGTGAGAAAATGCCACTCGTCAAAAGTGGTGATTATGGCCGCGATGAACAAGCATCGGAAAGTCTTTTATCAAGGTGAGTTGATTTTTCTAACTTATAAATTCGACTACTCTAAGCTTGATCCATTTTCATCATTTTTTTTAGGGAATTGACCCTTTTTATCCCAGAGTTTTGTGTTTTTATTACTGCTAACACTTTTCAGTTTAATAATTAATATTTTCAATTGAAGGCATTTGCGTTTGGAAGAAGAGATCCAGGCTTATCGAGCTGATATAATAAGGCTCGAAGAGATGGCAAGAGAGCTAGCAAATACGGAATTCATTGCTGGTGCTGTGGTACGTATTGAAGAAGACACGGAAGAGCTTATTGTACCTCAGGTCAAAATGCTGTACGCTTACTCTGGAAATAATATTGAAGTTAAAAAAGATGAGGTCAGTACCATTGCTTATTCTCTTTCTTTTAAGGGTATTTTTGCTTATCGAGATACTTGTTTGAATTAAACAACATTAAGTGTTGATGTAATTTGCTTGTATAAGAATTTCATCCACTTCATTCTCTATTAATTTAATAAATAATTAAACAGTGATCGGTTATTCATTTATTTTTGTTTCTTTTCCCTTATTTAATCCTCTCGACTTTTTTAGAATCATAGATTTCAAACTATTTTTGAAAGTTTTTCAAATTTCTTGTCCATGATTCCAAAAGATAAAAAGAGAATCATTAAAACATTCTCTGTTTTCTGTCGAGGATGTCCTGCATTTAAATTAGATTTCCAATGTTTGTCTACTATTTGCATAATCCTTCAAACGAGAGATTTCATTCGAAATGTTGAATAATAAAGACTCAATAAGGAAATCAACAGCAAAGAAATTGGGACCAATTTAAAATTTTTGTTTCAAGATCCTAGCATTAATCGAAAAATCAAACAATGATTGGTGGCGTGTCCTGAAACAAGATGGAATCGAAGGTTATGTACCCGCAAATTATTGTAAAGTTATGGAAGGTGAAACAGTAACGGTTGCACAAACAATAACAACTCGCAAAACGGAACGCGAACCGCAGAGTTCCCGGAATGCCATCATGGAACGCCAAGAAGCCATAAGTGCTGGTTATCGGAATCTAAATAATCTGGCTGAGGTAAAGGAATAAGTTTTTTGTATGGGTCTTTATGGAGTAATAACGTCTGTAATAACGTTTCGAATCGTTGTTTATTTCATTCTTTCACTTTTCAAATTTATGTTCAGTTTCTCCTAATCTTTTAAAATTCAACCCACATTTTTCCCACTTTTTGATTTATCCAGATCTGCTTACGGAATTTTGTGAATTTTAGGAACGTCGTCGGCTTCTCAGTGATGTAATCAAGCTGTATAAATTCTTGCGTGAATGTGATCAATTTGAAACCTGGGCAAAAGAGACAGAAACAGCTCTCGCTGATAGCACTACTTCAGATAATGTCAAGGCTTCGCGGAAGAAATTTAATGTAAGTTGTGGAGGAATTCTCGTGTATGTAATATCAGGTGAAGTGAATGAGTAAACAAGTTAAAA
>NW_018108373.1:43814-65804 GCF_000183805.2 Loa loa | reverse complement strand
AAGTGCTGGTTATCGGAATCTAAATAATCTGGCTGAGGTAAAGGAATAAGTTTTTTGTATGGGTCTTTATGGAGTAATAACGTCTGTAATAACGTTTCGAATCGTTGTTTATTTCATTCTTTCACTTTTCAAATTTATGTTCAGTTTCTCCTAATCTTTTAAAATTCAACCCACATTTTTCCCACTTTTTGATTTATCCAGATCTGCTTACGGAATTTTGTGAATTTTAGGAACGTCGTCGGCTTCTCAGTGATGTAATCAAGCTGTATAAATTCTTGCGTGAATGTGATCAATTTGAAACCTGGGCAAAAGAGACAGAAACAGCTCTCGCTGATAGCACTACTTCAGATAATGTCAAGGCTTCGCGGAAGAAATTTAATGTAAGTTGTGGAGGAATTCTCGTGTATGTAATATCAGGTGAAGTGAATGAGTAAACAAGTTAAAACTTGAGCTGTTAATAATTTTTATTGTACGAACTTGAGCTGTTAATAATTTTTATTGTACGAACCGATACATATAATTGGTAAAGCATTTACCTTTATAGCTGCTGTATGTAAATCATTTACTACTTAGAATTGTTACTCCGGAAAGATCCTGAAGTCTTTAGTATTCACACACTTTGCAATAAATTAAGACCACAATTGGGCATCTTCAGATGTCGTAAGGAGGTAATTACATGAATTATTAGCCTCATGTTTCGTTTGGATTTTAAAACTATTGTCTGCTAATTTAGAAACTCGAAAATGAAATCAGCGCGAATGGTAAAATGCAGGTAAAACGAATTAATGATGTTGCCGAAGAATTAGTTAATGAAGGTCATAGCCATAGAGATGAAATTCGACGACGTCAGGATGCAGCGAATATGCTATGGAATAAAATACGGGATCTTTTGAAGATAAAGCAACGTCAGCTTGTAAGTTAATTTGACTAACAAATGATTTTTGATGTGAATCAGTCTAGAATCAGATGAGTTTTTTTTGGTTTTATAAGGATAGGTCGGGAATAAATTTGAAGTTAGAAGGATTTCGCCAGTGGTTTGCATTTTTTTTCGTTAAATTTTTCGTGCATTGATAATATGCGTTAAGCGTTGTTTTGAGTTAAACATCATTTCTTATTTTAACACTTTCATTGTCCATGCAGAATGCTGAGCTTTTATACACGCGGCATGTATCAGAAGACCGATTCAAATTGCCATTATAAGTTGAAAGCACTGCTGCTTTAGCATGCTGATTTTATCTGTTAACACTTCATATGTGATCATTTCAGGAAGCAGCCGAAAAAGTTGCAGCATTTAATGAAACATGCGAAGACGCGCGATCATGGATGCAAGATAAATTTGATTTGCTTGAACATAAAGTTGACATGAATGATGTGAAAGCTGTTCAAGCAGTACAAAAGCGTTATCAGAATTTGGGAAAGGACCTTAAACCATTGGAAGAAAAGATTCGTTTTCTGCAGCAACTTGCTGATGAGGTTATTGTATGGATTTTTTTTGATTAAATATAGCCCTGCGACCATAAAGAAACTTCCGACAGATTCACATACTTTTAGAAAAATCTGATTAAAAATCGTGAATAAACTAATGTATGTTTCCAGGTAAAGAAAGAACATCCTGAAGAAGCTGCCAGAATTGAACAAATGATCAAACAATTAGTTAAAATGCATGATGAGCTACGGCAAAAATCAGCTGCACGTATTGAAGAAGCCGAACAGACTCAAGGGCATCAGATGTTCGATGGTGCGGTGAAGTATGTTTTATATATTTTATCATAAAGCATTTTTTATGCGGAGCAAAATTAATTGTTTATTTGAATATTCGAAAGATTTTGCTGATGCACTGACCAATGATTGAATATATTTTGTGTATATGTATATGTTTTTGCTGGAATTTTACTGATATCTGCTCATTCGATGTAAAAGCAATGCTTTCTAAAATTATATTATTTATCACTCAAATTATTTATAATACCTTCTTGTTTAAAGAATGAAGACATATATCCCTTTTTAAGCTTCCAAATCTTCACGACTTGCCTGACAATAGGGTATTAAACCAAATCTTCTGTCTCATAAAAAAATTCATTTGCCGGCTAATAATTTTTGCAGGAATTTACAAACATGGATTGACAAAACAAAGTTAGCGCTTGTTGATAATACCCGGCCGGTAGATGTTTCATCAGCTGAAGAACTGCTAAAGAAGCATTATGAGCTCAACGATGATATAAGTGGCAAAAAATATGAGTTCGATTATGTGCGCGATCTTGGACAGCGCTTGCTGCAAAAAAATCCTGCACTTAACGATGTTTGGTTTGGAAAATTAAATATAAAGGGGCGGGCTTAAACGATTTCAAATGTGTTCTGAGATTAGCGAAAAGTCATTTGATGAATCAATAAAAAGATGTTGATAAAATTACAGTTTCACCATAGTCATTTAAAAAGTTTAGAAGAATTAGGGAAGACTTATATTAATTTGACTTGAAAATTTGGGTTCGGTTGCGGTATAAAGTTGAAACATTTGATGAAATCGGCAGTGGTATGTTAAAAAATATCTTACAGGTAAGGGGAAGTTTGAAGAAATTAGATACCGAACAGCAGGCAATCAATGCTTTGTGGAAAGAAAAGGAGCGATGGTTGAAAGAACTTCTGAATTTGCAATTATTAAACACAGAAGCGGAAAGAATCGATGCAGCGACAAAAGGACATGAAGCGTTTTTGGAACTTTCCAACCTTGGGGTATTTCGTCACTTTCAAGAGTTTACAAGATCCATATTATTGATAAGTATATTGAAATTTTAGAGTAACAAGTATTCTATTCGATAATTCCGTTTTATTTTTATGGATTTCAGCCATCTTTTTCATAATAGAATGTAATGGATTTCCTTTTTTGTTATGAACTTTGCTTAAATCAGTTTAGGATTCGGTAGAAACAGCTGAAAATTTGTTAAAGCGTCATTCGGACTTTGAAGCAAAACTTCGGGCCCAGGAAGATCGACTGAAAGTTTTCGCGAGGGGTGCCGATCAACTGATTCAGGCAAAACACAGCGAAGCAGATTTCATTAAAAAGGTCATCTCAGAGCACAAATGCCCTTCAGTTTTTATTGGGACTTTGTAAATTCGTAAATTTAGGTGTTTGGCTTCCATTTATAATTTAAACGGCAACTAATCATTTCTGAAAATTTTTAAAAACAAGCGAATAATTCCTAAAAAATTTTAAACTTACTTTGCTTTTAGTAGGTAAGTGTATAGTTAGTTATTTGGAACAAACAAGAAATGATTAAAGAATTAATGTGACTCATTGTTCCACTTACTCATTTGCTTCCATTTATTCATTTATATGATGAATAGTTTTTTCCTTCCAGTCAAAAAAGTAAACGTGTACAACCTATCTTGACGCGACAATTATTTCCTCAAAATTTCAGCGCCGTGATGATGTTTTGGCTCGTCGATCGCAAGTCCATCAAGTAGCAACGAAGAGACGTGCACAGCTGGAAGCATCACTTCAGTATCAAAATTTACGGCGGAATATTCAAGAGTTATCTCAGTGGATAGCAGAAAAAGAAAAGATTGCAAACGACGATTCGTATCGGGACGCAGCATCTATTACTATGAAACTGTTGAAACATAAAGCATTTGAGGCGGAACTGAAAGCAAATGCTGCGCGTCTAGACGAATTAAATGCGGTAATTTCGAATTTTGTTTCAATGTCTTAAAATTGTCGAATGCTATGTTAATATTCTGTAAGCGGTTTTTGGTCTGTTTAAGCCAAAATTTCACTCAAGTCCAGGCGGAATGTAATGTTACTAGCTAGACTAACTTTAATAATGGCTCTAAAATGTATATGTAGCAGTATGTTGGACGTTGAATTAATAGAATAGGTGAAGTACTGGTTATCTATCATATGAAATCTAAGAAGAGAGTCTTGAAAAACAAGTGTGGAGAAGTAATAATGTTTGCTGATTCCTCTTCCCTGGTGGTTTTCTTCGTTATTCGTTAACTTATTTTTTTTTAGGAAGGAAACGCGCTTATAGCAGCGCGGCACTATGAATCGGAATCTATTCGGAGAATGTTAGACGGTGTAAATGCGGAATGGTCTGATCTCTTACGTGCAGCGAATGCTAAAGGAGAGTGTTTGAGACAAGCGGAAGATCAAAAAGGCTTGAACAGCGCCCTGGATGATGCCCATTTGAAGTTAGATGAAATACAAGCATCTTTGAATTCGAAAGATTTAGGGTATGATTTACGTGGCGTGAAGGAACTCATCCATAAACAGGTTATTGTGGAAAAGGAAATGGCTATTTTTGAGAAAAGAGTTCTTGAAATGACAGAGAAAGCAAATGCTATGATACAGCAGGGACACTTCGATTCGGCCACCGTTAAGAAAGCTGTACAGAAATTAACTGAAAGGTTAATTCTAAGTTTCTTTTCACTTTAAAGCTTTTGTTGTGAGCTTCAGTCGTTTTCATTTTCAAAGTAAGGCAGAAATTTCCAGTCACGTATCTCAAATTTAAATTTAGGCATCAGATTAGAAGGTTAATAAAATTCTTGCAAAGTAGTCGTGGGCACTCATTCACGAATATGCTGTGTTTTGAAGTAACTGTAGAAATCTAAAAATTACGTGATTTTATGATGAGAGTGGAAATTTCCAGGTTTGAATCACTGAAGGAACCAGCCAAAGATCGTCGAACTGCATTGGAAGAAAGCTTG
The DNA here is from genome assembly GCF_000183805.2 of Loa loa. Lineage (NCBI taxonomy): Eukaryota > Metazoa > Nematoda > Chromadorea > Rhabditida > Onchocercidae > Loa > Loa loa. Next base: position 61,103 of record NW_018108373.1, on the reverse strand, counting down.
AAATGGCATCAACTATCGTTTGATATAGACTGCGAAATGCACTGGATTTCGGAGAAGGTTCCAACTGCATCATCTGAGGAAACTGGCCGCTCTCTTACGGAAGCCACTAATATGCAAAAAAAGCATGAACAGTTGGAGGTTAGCCCGTATTTTTAGATATATTTACAACACTAATGAAGTGACTTGGAGTTTGAGGTAGACGTATGTGATATTCGAAAAACTTCGTCTTTGGTTCTTAATGCGTAGTACTTTAATCCGATTACTGATTTAATTACAAATAATAGGCCAGTTATTGTACTTTTTTGTTTAACGGTTTCTTTTTTCAATAAATGACTAATTCTTGATTTCTTTCTGTTGTAGTATGCTCTCATATTTCGGGTTCTTTGTCATGTTTGTTACAGATCACTCTTCTGATTCACTCAAATTTTTTCTTGGGTGGTGTTTGTCAGAATCTTTTCCAGATTTTGAAGAACAAGTTTTTCAAATTTACAGGCAGAGGTGGCATCACGATTACCTCATATCAAGCAGACATTGAATCGTAGTAGCAACCTTATTAAAGAGAAGCATTATGCTCAGGAACAAATGCGCGCTAAATATGAGCAAGTAATGTTTATTTCTGCAGTATACTTTATTATACTACGCAATGTTTCTAGGCAAAGTATCTTCGTTTTATTTGCTTGATTTTTTCAATTGCAGCTCGCTGAAGCCTTGACACATTTGAATAATTTAATGCGAAAACGGAAGGATTTGTTGGATTGGGCCTTGAAGGAAGAGCAATATATGTTTGATGCAGCCGAGGTAACGGATTGTACTTTCTCTACCTTTCCCTGTTTTTTATGTAACACAACCCATGAAATCCACACACACAGATTTTCCAGTTGATTATCAAGTTAAACGAAACATCTGAAAGCTTTCCATTGATTTTCTAGTCAATCGAATTCAGGTCGATTCGTGGATGAATGAGAAGCGGGGAGCACTAACATCAGAAGATTTTGGTCAGGATGAAGATGCAGCGCAGAAGTTGTTGGCTAAACATAAAGCCTTGCAAGCTGATATGGTTACATATAAGTAGGTTTTGCACACTTCAATCTCTTAATGCATCATTTGTTTCCTTTTGAATTTGGTTTGCCTATTTCTGAGCCAATTTTTCGTAGATAAACATGTGAAGATATCTTTTTCTAACAAAAACATTCATGGAGCGAGAAAAAGGTTTTGGTAACTAAAATCTTGCATGATTAACTGCAGCCGCATTTCATTCACTTGCCCTTGTATCCCTTTTGTTGTTGGGAGAACACTCGTTTACCAACCGTCAAAATTGCTACTTCCTGTCTGTAAAAAGCAGTGTTAATTTCTTTGTTTAACTGAGACCACATTAATTTTCATCAACTTTACAGGCAGTGGCTCCAGAAATTGGCAGTTCAGTGTAAAGAGTTGGAGAATTCGAATCGATCAAACAATGAGCGATTTATTACGAGGCAAGGTGAACTAGAAAAAGAAGTTGAAACACTTTCAACTTTGGCAGACGAAAGAAGACAGCAACTTGAAAATGCAGTCTACTTATATCAGTATCTGCGAGAAAGCCACGATTTAGAAGCGTGGATTAACGAACAGCTACTAGTTGCAATGAGTGAAGATTATGGAATCGATTATGAGCATTTAAAGGTTAGTTGATAGTACGCAAGAAGTTCAGTGCTTCCGTAATTTCTGATACTGGTTTTTATTTGAGATATATTAACCCAAATTCAGCCATTAGTGAATACTTTAAAGGATTTAGTAATGAGGGAGTGTGGTGAAGAAAATCATGAATGAAGTACGGCTTTCAGGGCTTAAGAATATTCTCATTGAATTTTTGGAGGAGTTGATATGAAATTGACGGTAAAGGAAACACTGAAGCATCAAGAATTACCTTAGCAACTTTAATACTGATCATTGCTAATGGTATGAATTTCAGGAATTACAGAGCCGTTTCGAAGATTTCAAACAAAGTGTCAAAACAGGTAGCGAAAGATTTGTACATTGTGAATCAGCAGCGAATGCATTACTGAGGCGCAGTCCACCGTTTGCTCGTGATATATTAAAACGACAAGAAAAACTCAGGTGACTTGCAGCTATTTTCTAGAACATTTTGTCTCTTGTCTGAATAGTTTCTGATTTATTTCTTATTTATCTTTCTTTTACTAAAGTTTTAGCGCAATCTATTTGTGATTCCAATAGATATGATGGGGTGACTTATATTTTCAAAAGCTAGGGTGGAACAAGATTTGCCATGATTAAAATTATCACGGAACTTTATCACCTCTGAATTCGTTAATTGAATATACCTTTCCTTTTAAAATTATATGGTGGTTTACTGGAACAGGTATAAATAAAGTTTCCAGAAGTTTAGGAGTAGTTAACGGACTTGAAGTACTTGAATTTTAAATGAGTAGTCTTATAATTTTAGGTCTGTCTGGTCCTTACTGCTAGATTATATTGAAAGTCGAGATCAGAAACTGGAAGCAGCAGAAGAGTTGCATCGTTTCAACCGTGATGTAGCTGAGAACCAAGAACGAATAGCTGAAAAGCAAGCTTCAATTCCTGCAGAACTTGGTAAAGACATCAAGCAAGTTCATTCCTTGTGGTTGAAGCATGAAGCTTTTGAAAATCAGCTTGGTGCTATGGAACAACAGCTACGTGAACTACTAGAAGAAAGCGTGCGCTTAAAGGCTACTTATCCTGGTGGTAATGCGGAACATATCACGGCACAGCAAGCAGCTCTGGCTGAAGCCTGGCAGGATTTGCAAGACGCAACCGTATCACGACGCGATATGCTGAAAGCTGCTTACGATTTCCAACGTTTTTACGTGAAGGTGAGTGGTTACTAAGAGTTTTTTGCCAACTAGGTTTTTCCACATAATCCAGTGATATAACCCTTTGATTAGTTCCTTCTTTCCATAACTTTGTACTGTAACGTAAGATCCGAAATGAAGTCACTTCCAGTTGATAGTTTCTCAAGTCATTTTTCATCATGTGCTATATTGTGGTATAACAGCATTCCCAAAACATTACATAAGCATAGTTTAAGGTTCTGACGTTATATTTAAAAGTAGAGAAATCTTCGTTACATAAGTGTCGTGTAGTGATAATTTAAATTTTAAGGCCCGTGATTTGATGGCATGGACAGAAGTCATTGTAAGAGACATGCAAAGTAAGCAAGCAGTACATGATTTGCAAAGTGTGGAGTGGTTGCAGAAGGAGCATCTTCGCTTGCAGGTAAATTCCAAATGTTTGACGAAATAACAAATGAGAGCTTTTCTGAAAGGGAGGAGGAATGGAACAATGTACATTAAACAACCTGTGCTGTCGGAAGTTAAATAGATCAGCGTGACTTTAACGACTCTTTTCAAATGATATTTCATTCATCGTACGATTGAAATTAAAAAGTTTCTAAAATATTCATATTTTCAATGATGCACTTGTAGTCACTTATAGGGGTGACGTATTTATTTGTGTAATAGTAAAAATTCTTGGCAGCACCGGTTTTTTCCAACAGTTTGTTTTACTGTTGAATCTGATATTTTACAGCGTTCGAACTCATCGTCCATCGATTCTTTCCCTCTGGTTTGTTGACTTCAGTGAAGGTTAATTAGCATATGTGTAAATTCGTAGTATACACTTATGTTCGTGGTTGTTTAAGATGTTTGATTTCATATTGTTATGAATTTATCTCTTCTTCATTTCCAAGTTTTAGGCTGAAATAGAGGCGCGTGAACCAGATTTCGCGCGATTAACTAGTCGTGGTGAACAGATGATAGCGAAAGACCATTATGCAAGCGGAGAAATTGCTGCAAAATTGAAGCAGGTGAAAGAAAATATTATTTAGCAATAAATGAAAATCTTAAGGAAATCGGAAATTAGAGGATTTCGAAGGAACTAAATTGAAGACAGATCCCTGGGGTTTTTCCTGTTCTACTCATCATTGTCATGTATAAAACTGCATATGAATCCACAAATACGGATTTTTTCCTCTTTGTTTAGGTTGGCCAAGCTTTGAAACAAGTCCAAGATGAATGGGCTGTACGGCGCGAATGGTTGTCGCAGGTACGTGAATGGCATGCATTCCAGCGAGAGGCAAAACAAACTCTGGCTACAATCGCAGCTCGACAAGCAACGCTTTGTTGTGCGCAGGTATCTTGAGCTTGGTTTCAAAAAAAACAAAACTGGTCATTATTCATTAGTTAGTCATTCAGCTTTTATATCAGGTAATAATCTATTCATGGCCAACTCTGTGTTTGTTCGTTAAATGTGGTCTTATGTTTTTATGAAGTGTTAAATGAATATCTTAAAAATATGGTTACTATGATATCAACTTTTCAAGGTTGGAGGATCAGTGGAAGAAGTTGAAAGTCAAATCAAAAAAGTGGATACATTTCAAAAGGCACTCGCAACCCTTGATGATCGCGTAATTGCTTTACAAAAGACAGCAAAACAATTGATTGCTGCCAGACACACTGAATCCTCGAAAATCGATCAGTATATCAAACAGGTACAGGAAAGTTTGAGACTTATTCTAAAGTTACTGATTTTAGAAAAGTATGTTTTTAAGGAAAAAATTGTAAGGGTCTGAAATAACATAGAATTTATGATATGCATTCACAGCAAATATAAAGCGTTTACTGTAATTATGAACTGACATAGTCGAGTTTGAGAGAGACAAGCATCTTACGATATATTGGTGGTGGGATTCTCTAAGCTTTCCATCAGTTCTAGGATTATAAAAAGTAGACATTTGGAGATTCCACGACATTTCACGATTTTAAGATATATTCCTGTTTCGGAGTAATTTTTGTTTTTGGAAGGGCTTCATTTTCGATTTCCTTTAATTTTTTTTATTTTATCAAGGTGGAAGTAGCTCTTGCACAGCTTCGTGTGCAACTGAATGTACGGAAAAGTACTCTGGATGATGCGTTGGATTTGGCTTGCTTCAATAGTGATATGATGGAGATAGAAAGCTGGATTGATGATAAACAGAAAAGAATAAGTGCAGAGAGTGATAGACAAGCGAAGTTAACAAGTATCGAAGATAAAATGAAACGCTTACAAAAACATCAGGTTTTCTAATTCTGATGTTTAGGATTATTTTATTGTATTTCGTGTTAAGCCAGGCAGCGTAAATTTTAATTCGTGGAGTGATGAATAAGGAAAACATAATTAACAGTCTTCTTTAGTTTTGTGGTTTCGAAGTTTACTTTCTTGAAGCTTAGTTTTTAGTATCAAGGTTTCTGAATTATAATTTTTGAGCACTGCTCATTTTTTTTGCAGGCGATGGAAGCTGAATTGTCAACAAATGAGTCCCGAATTCAAGAAATTAAAATACGGGCACGAACACTAGCATCCAAACCTACCAATGATGGACACGATATTAAAAAAAGGTTCTGTTTGTTCATTTTGCTGGATATATTTTCGATTTGGAAAATGTGAAAATTCCATTCCGTCTCAACCATAATCACATTGAATATCGTTCAATTAAAAGTGAGTTTAATTCAGGAGTGGTGTTATACTTAACAAATGGGACGAATTAGTAGCTATGTCACGTGACCAAAGTAGTGCGTTAGAAGAAGCTCGTGATTTGCTCGATTTCAAACAACTTGTTGAAAGGGTTATGCGATGGATAAGAGTAAGCATGAATAAATTTTTTATGCAGTCATTCATGCACATATTTTCAATCATTAAATTTGATTTAGATTGTTAGGATTTGGTAATTTTATTATTATAGCTAAATTGTATTTATAAAAATATTGAAATTTGGTATTAGAATGCAAATGTAATTTAGTTTTATTGCAGTACAATTGTTAACGTCTCATTCGACACAGTTCTATTAAACTTGCTGTTGTAGAGAGCAAAAAGTGAATTGGACAAAAAGAGGACATTTTCTAGGAAAGAGAATTGCTAGTCAGTGCGGGTAAGATGGGTCGTGATATGGAGCATTGCCAAGCATTATTGGAAAAATTAGATGGCACACAAGCGGATGCAAGTGTCGACCAAACTTCCGTTGAATCTGCGAATAGTTTAGGTCAAAAGCTGATTGCTCAAGGGCGGTCTTCGAAGGATGAAGTGCAGCAACAACTTAAAGACCTAAATGAAGCGTCAGTTCAATTTTTCGTGATTTAAATTGCTTTTTGTACAAAAATTTCAGTAGGATATTATAAAGATGACAAGGGGCACTGTATTTTTGCTTACTAGAAAATTATAGAGTTAATTCTTGTTTTCCTTTTGACAGATTTCTGAATATTAGCGACACAAGATCAATTGTTATTTGATTCAGACATCACCATTTTCAAAGTCTATTTGGTTTTAGTTGGACGCAGGTGCAGGTCAAGCTAAATTTGTACCGTTCACAGCTCCGTTCAGCACTTGAAGTCCACGCATTCAATCGCGATGTTGACGACACTTGTGAAAGGATTCAAGAGAAGCTTACTGCTGTCACAAGTGATGATCTTGGAAGAGATTTGCATTCTGTCGAAGCACTGATACGTAAGCAGGAAGCGGTCGAAAGGGACATGACTGTTATTCATGAAAAGCTTAAGTTACGGCTTACATACTGATTTTGCTGTTGAATAATTACAAAGTTTATGCAAACATGAATGCGTCGAGAATCTAAAGTGATTCCTGATTTGAATTCAGGTCTTCCAGTAAATAATTTATTAATGTTGATAGTGCTGGTCTTTTTATATTTCTTAATTTATAATAGGAACTTACTGTCGCATTTTAGTTTTTCGTTGTCGAGTTGATATGTAATATAGCAATAAGCACTTAAGAGTATATAATTAGCTCCAAACGTTACGTTTTAGGCTCACGACATTGAAGCGCAGAAACTTCTTGACAAGAAACCTCCACTTTACAGCACAGTTATTGAATCACTGCAGAAACTGGAAGCTTCTTGGAAACAGTTAGCTGAACGAGCGACAGCCAGGTCGTACCTTTTACTTTTTTTCCAAATTTTTATGGGAATTTAAAGTAAGCAGTGAATATTTGTACAGAGTTGAGGACAGCTGTTTTTATGAATCTACTGTTTTTGTTAGCATGTTTTAGGGGACAAGCATTAATGGCGTCTGGTGAGTTGCACAAATTCCTTGATGCAATGCGGAAAGCTGAAATCTGGGCGGTAGATGCTCTCAGCCGACTAACAACTGAAGAAAGTCCACGTTCTGTAACAGACGCTGATGCATTTATTGCTAAACATATTGAGAAGCTCGCCGAAATTGATGGGCGGCAGGTTGTTTTGATTTATATTTTTACATAGAAAGGAGAACCACGTCTACGTTCATTTTACTTAAATTCACAGCATTTTGATATAGTTAATTGAACAATTTATCAAATGCCATGATTTATTTTCTTGATGATTGGTGTGAGCAGCAGTTCTAGAATTTATTCATTTTCTTCATTAAAATTTTCCTTTTCAGCGTGAAATGTCGGAGTTGCGGGAATGGAGCACGAGATTGATTGCTAAACAATCAGATCATAAAGGTGAAATACAGCGAGCATTGAAACGACTTCAGAATGTGGAACATCAATTACGTCAGGCATGGGAAGCTCGAAACGTTGCCTTAGCTCGAGCTCGGAATCGTCAACTGTTTGCTGACCAGGCTGCTCGTGCAGAACAGTGGCTTGCATCCAAAGAAGCATTTCTGAAACAAGTGAATATTGCATCTATGGTTGAAACTTTCTTTGTTTTCATAAAAATAAATGAGTGTTCTCTACAATTCTCAGCAAAATCTTTAGTCGTATTATTTAATTAGAAAGTCTTTGAGAAATTTAATAAATTGTCCGGTCACACGACATCACGAATTATTTTTAATGAGTGCCGTGGAACGGATTAATTCATTAAGATTTTCTAATTCATGAGCTTATTTCAGGCAGATATGGGCGAGAGTGTTGTTGCTGTTGATGTGCTACTCAAGAAACACTATGATTTCGAAAAAACCCTTATTGCTCAGAGTGATAAAATCGATGCTCTAAAGAAAGATGCGGATTTGCTAGCATCGTGTGATGTCGATTACCGTAATGAAATCGAAAAAATGTACATTACAGGAATTCGAACAAATTATTTCGAGAGAAATTATATTGCCTTTTCAATCTGTAATATAATTTGGATCAAACTTTCTTCTTTAAGCTAACTTTTGGAATACATTTTTCTTTTTTTGGTATTATTGGAACAGGAAAAAAAGTGTCTTTGAATTTTCAGCCGGGATACAGTCCTTTCTCGGCATGCAGTGCTCATGGATTCATGCAAACGACGTCATGAACTGTTGAATGAGTCACGCAAATTGCATGAATTTATCGACAGCTGTGGTGAATTGATGACTTGGATCAACGCAAATATTCAGCTTGCATACGATGAAAGCTTTTTAGACCAAACAAATTTAAGGTTCGCTGTGTGACTTAATAAAGAAGTAGTAATTTTAGAAAGGTGATACGATACGATACCAGCTTTTCTCAATTAATTAATATAATCAGTAACATCAATATGCACCGTCTCATTCCAGTGAAGTGTTATTAGAATCAGTGGCAAACTTGTTTCACATATTTATGATATTCTTAGCAAAACTATGATGAAATCTTACGCTTGTTCCGGGCCATTACATTACTCTTCAGCCACTTTGTATTGTAATTATTATTTGCTAGACATATTGTTATTGATTTGTTGTACTTCGTCATAATTTATTAATATATGGCTTAACAATATCTTTGTGACTTACATATTGTTGAGCTACATATTGGTAAGTTTTGGGACAAAGTTTTTGTCTTGGGTTGTCTATGTTTGACAATTATTACTACTCTCACACTATAATTAAGATCACTAGAAGAGTAGAGAAATGTCAATAGTAAAAAAAATTTCAGATTCATAATTTTTATAGAGTTAAACTGCAAAAGCATTTGGCATTTGATGCTGAGCTGGAAGCTAATGAAGGTCGCGTAAAATCGATGATTGAAGTCGGTAATAAGCTCGTCGCTAGCAAACATTATGCAGCCGATCAGATCACTTTACAAATCGCTGAAGTAAAACGGGGGTGGGACGAGCTGAGAAGGTAATATCCAGTTTTTTGTTTAGTTCATCATTTCTAATAGCCTTGTAAACCGCGTGCGAGCTCTCTTTAAGCATAGAACGGCATAACTGACTTGAAAATTGAACAGAATTCGGAATTTTTTGATATTTGAATAACTTACCTTTTAAATTAAGCTTATAACTTATGAGTCATACCGCATCCATATATGTTGTAGTGTATACTTTTTTCAGTACTTCAGATGATGATTAATCGTAAAAACTGATCCGATTATCAATCTTTTTTTTTAGCAAATCAGAAATGAAAAAACGTCGACTATGGGAAGCTAACGAAGCATATCAGTTAAATCGACGCATTGAAGACCTGGAAAAATGGCTGGAGCGAGTAGAAAACGATTTATCAAGTGAGGATCATGGAAAAGACTATATCTCTGTGGAAGCACTTATCAAAAAGCAGGACGATTTGGAGGCTGAAATCAAATCCAGAAAAGATGCAGTGAATGAAATTGTCTCTAAAGCACATGAATTCCAAAAGCAGGTCAATAGGAATAAATCTCTTTTTTGCGGTTATTATGAATGGTAAATAGTTGTTGCTTGACTGCGTAGTTAACTTTCTTAACATCCTTATTTTTACTATTCAATAACTCTGATGACTATAGTTTTTACTGTGGAACGGTGACTGTTTCACACTTCAGCGGAATGTTGTATATGTTTCAGAGCATTGGGAAGGCACTTTTTTGTTTTGTTTTGATGATGGCGGACGATGCATTAGTAGAGAATCTGCCGGCTTAATAATAGGGTAGGATACACCAAATAAAGTGGATGTCGCGGATATAGATTGTATGTTGTTCCACTACACTACGTCGAAAATCGGCAAATAAATACTGTCATATTTTCTGCATTTAGATCCCATAGAAAATTGTCCTACTGCTTTCCTTCACTCATTCTCGGGAAGTTGAAAAGTTTTGGCAGTTTCAGGGTTATGCAACTGCTAATGAATCGTTGGAAATGGCAAAAGCCCTCGAAATACGATATAATGAGCTGAAAAAACCTTGCGTGATTCGTCGTGCGAACCTAAATGATGCTTTGGCATTTTATGGATGGATATCAGAAGCGGAAGAGCAAACTGAATGGTTAAGTGATCGGAAACGACAGACGATAAGCACGGATTATGGGGATACGCTGCATGCTATACAGTTACTTACCAAGAAACATGCACATCTTGAGGCTGATGTTAATAGTCGGCGGGTTAGATTTTAATTCTGTGTTTTAAATTGAGACATTTCACCTGTTTGAGTGGCAAAGATGAGGACTGCAAGCGTCAAGAATACTTCACGTTTTACAGAAATACAAAATGAGAAATAAGATCGATCCTATTGTTTTTCAAACCGGAAAAAGGGAAACTCGTGATAGACTCGTTATGGAATACTTTGGTTATATGTTTTTACTTATTTTAACGAAGTAATTGCTCATTCTTTCCAGGAAGCAATAGCAAGGGTCGAAGAGAAAGGTCTGAAAATGATAAAAGACGGGCATTTTGCATCGAACGAAATACAGGAAGTGCTAGACGAATTGTCAACGTTACTTTTATCTGTAAAACAGTTCATGCATGAAAGATCACAAAAACTGGAAGATTCTTTGCGAAGTCAACAGGTACTTTGTTGACCATGACAAACCATCAGATTTCACGAGCTTCAGAAAATAGTTGAAGAAAATCTAAGCACAAACTCTAATGTAGAGTCACTTACTCTAGATATTTTCATGGAATCTAACGAAGCTCTTCAATTTGTTTTTACGATTTCACTTTTTTTCAGTACTATGCAGAGGCCAATGAAGCTGAGCAATGGATGCGTGAACGCATGCCACTGGTGGCAAATAACGGTATGGGTAAAGATCAGGCAGCTGCAGAAGGGCATTTAAGGCGACTGAAGACACTGGAGAATGATATAAACAAATTTTCTGACGAAATCGAAAGACTACGAAAGGAAGTGGAGATAATGCTTGCTGCAAAACATTTTGATTCCACAAATGTTAGCTTTATTTTAATTTTTTCGCGTGATTGTATTGTTTAGCTTATTGTTTATCCCCTTATTAAACTTCACTTCTATTTTTTTCTCCGCCTTAACGCGCTTATCGTTTATGTGATTAACTGTTTCTAATCCATTTTCATTTTAAAATCTATACCTGTTATATGCTCCTCTGGTTAAACTACAGAACGGATAATCCAGACTGCGAGGAGAACATCCAACTTTTTCATTTTTTTAAACTGATCCTTTCACTCAGATTAAAATGGAATATCCTTCCAGATTTACCTTGTCCTTTACTACCATAATTATTTTAAGCTTTCGTCAAAACAAACTAAATTAGAAGAACTGTACAAGCAACTCTCAGATGATATTGCAAGACGCAAAATACAGCTGGTGGATTCAGCAAGATATCATGCATTCGTTCGTCAAGTTGATGGTCTCGATCGATGGCTGTCGGAGAAATTAGAAATCACTAAGCAAGAAAATTACGGTATGTAAAAATCGAGCTATGAAACTGAAAGCTAATTATATTCCAACTTTTATCCTATAAGCGATTTGATTTTCAACTATCTGAAGTTGCTTAGCTGATACATTGATACTGTGTGATGTACCTTTTTATATATAACAGTTCCAAGAGATAGCTTCTATATTAGGACGGTAGCTGATGTGAAGTGTGTTCATTTCGAGATGCATTGGATTGATTTCTAGCATCTTTGAGAATGATGATGTATGTACTATATCAAAAAACTACACTTTACTAGTTCCTGTTCAACTCAGGAACATTTAAACTAATTTTAGGCCGCGATTTGGCCGAATGTCAAAAACTGGTAACTGAATTTGACCAAGTTGTACGTGAATTAACTTCTGCTGGTGAAAGGATCGCTGTAGTCAAAAGAACTCAGGTAATTCTAATAATTATTTTTCAATAAAATTTGAAAGTTTTATGAGATTGCTGAAATTGCTAGTTATTTTTCAATCTCGTTTTGCAGAAATAATAGTATTTAAGATTTCAGGAAGAACTGCTTCGTAGTGGTCATCCATTTAGTGTATCTATCAAAGCGAAGGGGACTGATTTGCAACATCTTTGGTCTCGGGTCAACGAAGCAGCCAATGAACGGCAACAAGCTTTGCAAGGAGCCATCCAGGTTTTTGTTTTGATGTTATGGATACTCTATAGTAGAATAGGGTCTCTGTAGGCATATATCCTTCTAACTTTTTTCCAGTGGAATGTACCACCTGAAATTGCTTACATCTGAAATTAGTGATGTAGCATAGCAACTTTGGTGCGATGTAGAAAAATCGAAAAAAAAAACCTTGAATAATCATGTGCCAGATTTTATTTACCATGATGAGATCAGATAAATTACGCAAACTATCACATCTTACGTGTAAAACAGAACGATAATAGCGCTGATCTGTTTTTTTCAATCTGCTGGTTTTTTGAATTTCACTTGTTTTTAGCCTTAATTTAACATTATTCAGCACTAGCACTACTAAGTTTTATATGTAGGTATTTCTTGAAGATGGTATAACAAGTTAGAAATATTGCAGGAATTGCTTGAAATTATGTCAGCCTGTCACAGTTTCCACTACATTTTATATGTATTCTGGAAATTTCTGTTCTTCCATGCCATGTTTGCGGCTCCTTTTCGATCATATAAAAAATATTTCATAATCTTAAATTACTATCTCTGAATTTCCACCTTTATTTACTCATGATGAGGAAAGGTCCCTCCAGCATTATGAAGGCTGATATGTGCATAATAATGTGGATAGTTACTGTTTCTAGTGGTATTCATAGTATCTGAGCTTGAGTGTATACAATCAATCTCATTCTATGTGATCTTGAGTCCGTCTCCGTATGATCTGTGAACTTGGTGTGATAACTTATTATTGCTTTTTAAGGTTCATAAATTCGATCAAGATGCTGATGAGACTCTCGGTTGGTTAGAAGAAAAGGAAGCGCATCAAGTAGCACTTGAAGGTGAAGATATTTCGCGAGCCGATCTTCCTGCTTTGAAACAACTAATGAACAAATACGATGAATTTATGCGTGGCGTTACGGCAGTTGAAAAACAGGTTTATGATTAACGCTTGATTTTAAAAGAAATACCGGATTAAAGGTATCACAATTGAAAATGTGTTTTTTTTAGGTTAACGATTTAAGCCGTGAAGCAGAACGTTTGATATCGTTGTATCCAGACACACAGGAACATTTAGTAGTGCGCAAAATGGGGATGGAAGAGCAACTAAAAGATGTAATCAGTACTGCTAATAAATATTATGAGAAGTTGCAGCAGATGCGAAATCTTCAATCATATTTCCAGGAACATCGTGATTTAATCACGTGGATTAAACGCTTGCAACATGCTATAACAAGGCATTTATTTTTATTATTTCTCTATAAATTTTGACAATTCTCTTCTCATTTACTTTCTTTGGAATCAGAATATATGGGAATCTGAAAACGAAGATCGTGTATTTATGATATGGACCTAATCATATGTTATTCTTTCGAGAAGTTTTTGAATGATTGAAGTCTTTAAGTAAGTTCTAGTTGGTTTCATTTTGCAGTGAAACACTTCCGAATGATGTGGAGGGATGCAAAACACTGATGCTAAGACATGCGGAATACCAAGCGGAAATCAATGGACGACAACCCGCTGTTGATGAATTTATTCGTAAGGGTAACAATATGATTGCTGCACAGCATATTTTATCTTCCGAAATATCCGCCAAGGTTTAAATTTCGAATAGTTCAAAATTTTTGTTAATTGATGCTTGATAGGATCTTCAGGATTAAAAAGCAGATTGGCTAAAAATTTTTTGGTTACAATCAAATAATTAAATCTCTTAAATTTCTTCAACTAATAATCGAAGGAAGATATAATGCCTTTTTTTTGTCTTGAAAGATTATGATGAGTAAAATTTACTTTTTTAGATTAGACAACTAGAATCAGCCATGGATTTGTTGAAAGATATCTGGAAAGAACGTTTGGTGCTATATGAAGAAAATTTGGACTTGCAACAATGGAAGCGAGATGCGCATATTACAGACGTATGGTTAACAGAGAAGGAAGACATGTTGAAGGAGGATTGGAGAAAGGTTGAAGATGTTGATGATGCAGATAACAAAATAAGGTTTATTTGTGGTTTTCTTTTTTCCAACTCAAAATTCTTTTTTTGCGGGAACACCAATTTAATTCATAGTCGGGGAAGCTTTTTGAAATCATTTTTTCAATTGGGAATGAAGTTATTTTCCAGGAATTTTGACGATTTCCTGATCACATTAGAAGCTCAAGGCGAGAAATTTGACTCTCTGAAAAGGTTAACTCTTCTCGAGAAGGCTTATTCGAAACAGCGCAAGAAAGAATCTGAAAGGTCTGTTAGTCTTCTTTCACTGATGAGTGATCCAGTAATTTAAAATTATTTTTGAAAAGGTTTAAAGGAGTCTTTCTCTGGAACACAGTGTTTGGTAACGGTTTTTTTGATATCTTGGTTTTTGATGTTATTCAACTTTTATGTCTAATACACTTATGGACAAGTTTTTTTTTAGAATCCGAGCAGAGAAGGGAACAAGTGAATCACGAAAAGAAAGTATTAAAACATTTGAAAAACAAAATAAACTGCAAGATCGTCGAAAGGAACGTGAAAGACGCATGACTCAGGAAGTGTCCTTGATGAAGCCAAGTCCGTCTTACACCGAAGAAGTGTACGCATCGCATACTTTACCACATCCTCGACGTGGAACCGAACCTGTTCCATGCATTCAGACATCCTCTTCAGAATCAAAAGTGTGTTATAGGATCATTTAATTACCTTCTCGATACTATCACGCTTATGGATTTGCAATGTGATTGCTGAAATCTCTAGAAAATTCATTGTGATTAGTTGCAAAGTGGAACTTTTAATACCGAAATTTTGGTGTGTAATGGACGATAACTCAAAAGTTTCCTTTTTGTTTTAGGAAGCACCGGCTACTCCTGCAAGACAGACAGCTTTGAGCGTTTCGGATGGTTCGTCAGCAGAAGCTGAAAGATTATTGAAAACATCTGTGTTATCAGTTGATGAAACTCCGATGATCCAAAGAATAGGTTCAACTCGAAAAACTCCGAAATTTACTACAAGACGGTCGAATTCATTAAAGAAACTCAAAACGCGAGAAGACTTCGGACCGATTGATATGCACGGATATCTCGATCGAAAGCAAGATTTACAGGTATAAAATTCTGGACTTTTTATTAGTATATTCGCAAGAGTTTCCGATATTGAATTAGCAGCTTTCCATTTACTATTTACCCCTTTTCTTCTCCTTGCTTCTCCTTGCTGCTCGCAATAAATCTGATCTTTTCAATACTCCAATAGAATATTCCAGTAGATGATTGTTGACGTGATGAAGAAATTTGGTAGCTATTATTTCTTTATTTTGAAGAAACTCATATTTTTCACAGACCGGTTCGTTTTTCTCCAGGTTTCTTTATTATTTTTGTATTTTTCCTAGAGCGGTGGAAAAAAGGCAACGATACGCACATGGAAAAGATATTATACAATCCTCTGTGGACAACTTCTGTGCTTCTTCAAAGATGAAGATTCTTTTTTGGAAAATTCGGCAGCTTCTGCACCGGTTAATATCCTGAATGCAGAATGTGATGTTTGTCCTGAATACATGAAAAAGAAGAATACTTTTAGGTTAATCTTTTTTAATTCTGTTAATTCGCGTTATTTTACCTCCTTTTATCGGCAGAAGAAGCTTCAGGTTTGTAAGACGTTTGCTTGAATACCTTCACTTCAAGATTCTCTTTTGAAATTTTTCGGCTGGCAGTGGAGAAAATGAGATAACGAATAATGTAGTGAATTTTCTGTACGGATAGATGGTATGTAGCATCTTCGGAACACAAAACTGTGTTTCAGATTGAAAATACAGGATGGATCGGAGTATCTATTTGCTTGTAATGATGATGATAAGATGCTAGAATGGGTGTTGAAAATCAGATTTCATGCGAATTTAGCACCTGCTCAGCAACTTCGAAGCTTTGATAAGGTATATTTTAAATATAATATGTTATAAAAGAAAAGATACGAAGGTTGAGCTTACCAAAAAGTCCAGTTAGTGTACATTTCAGTTCATTGAGAGTTTACAGAAATAATTTGGAATAGAACTCAAAAGTCTAAAATTTACTCGGATTATGCAACTGCATTTTTGGAATGCGAGATAAAGCATTTATACATATAGATACATTTTTGCACACTTTTCACATCTGACAGAACTCCCAGCACTTAGACGCAGTGGTTATTTAGTTCTTTATATTACCTCAAAAAGTAATTTAGCTGGTTTTAGAGTGAAAGCCCACCAATGTATTCACCGCCACCACGACCTGGCGAAACCTTGCGACGGCACACTACAGAATTGGTTTCATCTGTTGAAGTTAATGCCTTTTCGTCACTTCCATACGAATCCGAATCATACGAAAAGCCCGGTATCATAACTCGTAATCATTGTAAGTTTTTAAGTTTTCATGTTTTTGGTATTCAGAATTGGAATCTTCACATTTACAAAGAAGAAAATCTCGCGTTGCACTTAGTTATTAGCACTATTAGAAATCCCTTGTTCAGGCATATAATAGCTTGCATAATGAAAGCCTCGGACACTAACTGCTGTACTAACCCTCGATGGTATGGTTTTCATTGATTTTCCTGATTTGTTTTTTTTTACTTCACTTCGTTTACGTATGTTTTTCAATATTTTTAGTTCCTTTTTCATTATTCTTTCCCTATGTTTTGGCAATATCTTATTTGTATGCATCTTATTTGCTTTGCTACTGCCTTTGGCATAGTTTCTATCCATGTTTGACGTAAGTTAATGAGAGGATAAACTACCTATTTCATTTTTTATACACTAATACATTATAAATACTGTTTATGACTTGGAACTGATGATGATATATTCTGATTAATTCTTGGATACTGGCTTTCACATTTTTGTCCTTTGCTTTACATAATCCACATTTAACAGAAATCCAATCTTTATAATAAACTTTGTATTTCCTACTTCAGTGTAGTTATGGCTTTAATGTGCCTCCTACGTTATTTCTTTTCGAATGAAAAGAAAGTACAGATCTGGACGAAGAATTTGAACGGGCTGGAGAAAGATCCTGAAGACATTAAACGGGAAAAAAATGAAAACATTAAAAAAAATAAAATGAAAACATTAAACTTCAG
>NW_018108373.1:35553-43558 GCF_000183805.2 Loa loa | reverse complement strand
CATCTGTACAGCGTGAAAATGGGTTCGAAAATCTTGTTAGTGTTGGTTTTTTGAATTTTAAAATGTCATGATAAAGAATTAAGTGTAAATAACAAAAAATCATGCCTCGATGTTCAGAACTGTCATCAAGCAAATCCGCTTTGCAAAAAGTATGAATATCTGGCATATGAGTGTGATAGTATGAATGTCTGGCATGTGAATGTAAGAGATAAAGTGATAGTTTAGCACCGTTTGTTGTTTGGCATATTACTTCTTACTATTAAAGAGTGCAATCAGATAACTATATCTGTCTTCAGCAACATTATTCGCTGGCATAGTAAGAAAATGCTTACTGAAAAAAACTACAACTGTTTAGGGAGGTTTCGCAATTAAAAAAGATTCAAGGTATCGATTATCAGTGGATTAATTGGTCTCTGTTTGGAAAGGGAATTTTTCCTCAGACACACTAGCTTGTATAATTCATTTTTGATTTCCAACTCTCGGAAATACTTTGATTTTTTGGCCAATTGATACATGCCTGTTACATTTTCATTTGAATTTACGACTTAAGGTTCTCTTTTCTTAGGATGGCCCTGAATTGCAATATTTATATCGTGATAAGGAAATGAACGGTAAACAAGTGTTGGATTTGGATTCGGATTCCATGACGTCATCGACATCGCGTCGAAATACCGAGAATGTAAAAGGCACAGACAGTGATTTTGTCGCCTGGGTGGAAAGACAGTCCGATTCATCATCAGCAACTGCTGCACCAGCTACACCTACTGTCGCACTGCCCGATGACACTGATTCTATTAAAAGTGGTTTTTCTTATAACTTCGTTGAATAATTAATCTCAAGTGATATAGCAGTAAAACTGAACTCTTTGAAGTTCGAGCTGTTCACCACTAATCGTGATGCACTGAAGCTGCACTCTTGATTCACACGTAGGTCGCTTAGATCACATTTCGCTGAGCTTCTTTTTGAACATTTTTAGATTTTTATTTGTCGAATATATATCGGTAATTAATTTTTCTTCAGAGCGCAGAGCATTTTCGTTCTTCAAGCGTAGTTCACGACACAAGGAAAATAGTAGCAAGTGAAGGAATTGACGGAAATGCTTACAATGTCCGATGGGTCTTTGTCTTGTGTGATATTATTGAAGATGTCTTTAAAAGAATGTTATTAGGATTGCTCACCTAACTTTTCGATCCCTTATAAATGCTTATTAATAGCTACTGTAAGTTGACTGCCGCTATTTTAAAGTAACATCATAGTCCTATAGTTTTTCTGAACCTTGTATTTCAACCAACAATAGTAATTTTGCCCGAATTCATTTGTAGCTTATTATGATTACTTAAGGCTTCAGAGACATTTTTCTCCCATTGTTACGAAACGCCTCTCTCAGATCGTAGTGAAATTCCCTAGATGGAATTTTGCTTCTTGTTTTCACTTTCTGTTTTACCTGCTCCCACTTATAGATTATTCTTTGTTTATATTATTAATGATATTTATTCCTTTTTTCCTTGATATTCAATCGCCTTATTTGTTATTAAATATTTTTAATTATTCTGCTACCAATTATTGATGTACTAGGGTAGCTTACTTCTGTAACAGATACAATTGGATCTGTTTTGAAGTGGATGGAGGCTTTTAAGAGAGACACTAAATAGCCTAATTCTTGAATTTGTGGGCAAGGCAAACGCCATAAATATGGCTTTGCTAATGAAAACTATCGATTTTTACAATACTTTAGTGTCACTTTTGCACCTTTTTAATAATCGTTGTTACTTTTTCGAAATCCATCTTATTTTGCGTTTACTTCAGTGGAAAGTGAAAAAACTATTGTTTATTTTTTGCTATGCCAACAGATGATTAAAACTGGCATGGAGGTTGTAACCTTTAAGATGCAATAAAGAATTGAGAATGTATTCTCTCAAGCTTCTTACATCGATAAAAGTTTGGATTGCTGGATTGTTTTGGGGTAGGACAATGAGATAACGTGCACAGGAAGTGTAAGGCTGGTTTTATCTTGTATACTTCTGAGAAAGAATCATACTCTAAAAGTGTTCTCAGTTGTGAAAAAGAGGGTGAGATTTTAACAGCGTCGAATTAAAAGAATTCAGAGTAAGCGATTCCGAATTCACGGTAAGAAAGGGTTTGGAACTGGTCATCCTCGCTAGAATTGCATGTTGAGTCAGCGGAAAACGGGATCGCGAGTTTCCATGGGACATTGTACTCATAGCTGTAGTGAGGATTCCTGTTGATTCTAATTTTCCTGATGATAAAATGTCGCGGTTGAAATCTGAAAATGAAAATATAGTTTCAATTTTCAAAAAATTATGACTTGTGCGTAAATCAATCTTAAATGTTTAAAAATTTAACATGGCACTCAATCATTACCCGCAAAATTTCATTAACAATCGGTCAGACGTACGGACATTTGTTTGAATTTGACGTACCGAACAATATCATCATTGCGACATCTAGCAGTTGGATAAAATAAATTTGATGTTTCAGCACGATATAGTCTAACTCACTTATAGATGGAATGAATAGTTAACGTTTGTCTAAGTTTTACTTTTCAGTCTTGCCAGATTAGTTTATTAATTTGTTTCAGCTCTTTCGAATAAATAGCTTCAAATAATCATACATTTCATCATGTGAATAGCAGATTGAGGAGCAGTTGAAAGGACTGAAATTAAGGATACACATATGAAACCCCTTACCTTGCTAATCGAAGTAGAAATTACAACAACTATGATATTTATATTTAGTCATTGTTGGCTCAGGAAGCTACGGCAGGAAATATCCATTTACTTCTGAAATGTTATTTTAGATATTGTTTAGTGGAGAACAACTCAAAACACTTTTTTTCCCAGAATATCAAAACCAAATAATTAAAATCCTAAATTAAGCCAAGACTTCATTTTTGAAAACGGACTAAAGTCTAAATTAGATTAAACTTCGATTTGTTCGATATGTGATCGTTTCGTTTCATAATAACGTAAAGGCATCGCAATGAAGGGCCAACCTCCAATTTCGATAAGAATTTTTCGAATGTGTAAAGTGGAATAGCAAAACAAAACTAATATTTCTATCCGGAATTGATCAATAAATGTGTACAGTGCTGTTATGAATACATGAGTGAAACGTGTTGATTTAATGGATATTTTGTTAGACAATTACCAGCAATGAAACTTAATTTTGGATTATTTGAGATGGAAATCTCAAGAAGATGGATCCAGTTTCCAAAAAAACGATAAAAATCCTTGTTCAACTTTGTCATCCGCCAAAAGAACACCTGACTTCATTCATACCTCTCTATTTCAAACGCTTACTATTTGTTCATATTTAAATTCTGTTTGCACAATGTCCCATGGCCGAGCCACCTTTTTAGTTTCTGCAACAGATATCGTTCCACGTCTTGCTATTGACGGGGTTGCGTGGACGTTACGTACGTGCTAACGTCAGTTCGATTTGTTTCCGATCTCACTGTTAACAATGGCTGATCCGTTGAAATTGCTACATGAATATGCTGTTGGACGACGTACTATGCGAGAAATCAAAAACGTTTGTTTTTCTTTCATCAATTTTCCTCAGCTGTCAATGTAGTATTGGGAGTTAGTTTGTTATTTGACGTAAATTGTCTGGAATAATTGGGCTCCAGTACGAAAGAAGGTGCACTGAAAAATGCATAACATAATGGTAGTAATGATTTGATACTAATGATTCCCACTATCAAACTTTTGTAATGGTTCTAGAAAGGGAAGGTTTAGATGTGTAATTATACTAGTGATTTCAGGGCAATCAGCGTTATTATGTATTTGGTGATGCAGCATATCGACGTGACGTAAAGACGAACCTAATGGTATACGGTAGACAGAATGAGTATTATACGTTGGAATCATTACTATTACTATGGGAAAACCGAGAAATGCAGCACACTGCTTATGTTAAGGATGCTTCTGGTAAAGGAATACAATGTGTCACCAGGCCTGATAGGTATATTTCTTATTTAAATCTCGAGCTGTCAGCAGATGAATGTGTTTTTTTCTCTTCATTTTTGAGTTCAGAACAAAAAGAACAAGAATCAATTCTTCACTGAGTTTAGATGTCACTTTATGACAAGATTTGTTTATTACTACGTGTATTTCTGAGTCTTTTCTAAAGTTATTTTCTCGCTTCCCATATTTTTGTGGTTCTCTTAAGATAGGATCGTTTTGACGATCGTTCTCGGGATTTTGGAATTTTATTTCCGATGTTTTCAAATTCTACGTTCTATTTCTAAACAGGCTTGAAATTTTCATTTCATCTTTCTGAAACTTCCTCGAATTTCTATTTTTCTAAATGAAAAAAAAACATCTCTAAACTTTTAATTGAACTTTTAAAATTGCTTTCCTGAAAAACCATCGGAAGAGTAACTGGTAGATTATCTAGAGTAATTGGTATATTCATTGGGAGTTGTGGTATTTCAGCTCTTTAAAACTTTATCCTTTTAAATCCAGACGTGAACTTCTGGCATATCTCAAAGGTGAACGTGAACAACCACCACAAACAGTGGACTTGCTGGCACCTATCCCAGCACCAATTCCTGTCTCTCGACTTATTGATCAAAATGAACCCGAAGTGAAAAAAGCTCGTTATGACGGTGAAGAAAATCGGTTGGTGTTGTGTAAAAGTTAATTTTAAAGATATACAAATTCGCTACGTGCAGTTTATATTATGCAATAACAAGATTACCAATTAAATAGACATTCTTCCTGGCTCTTTCATTCGTATCAGCAAATACATTTCTAGACAACGAATACAAAACCTCTTGAAAGGTACTGTAACGGAAGGTAGCAAAAGTGATGATGTGGAAGGGGTAAGAGATCTCAGTGACAAGCTTACAGCCGACAAAATTGCTGCTTTGAAAAACAAGCGGAAGAAAAACATGGCAAGAAATACAATAAAGTCTGTAGACGACAGGTAATTTTATTTGATTCTTTTGCCAGTTGAGGTTTTTTTTTTTTGTGAATTTTATGGCTTATGAAATATACTGGTCTTGAATTTCCAAGAACTGAAAAAATCTATTTATTTTTTTATACAGATCCTTAAGTACATCGTTTATTTTGCATCTATGAGGCTTCGAAGTTGTCAGCTGCAGCCCGATCTCCCGCTACTTAGAAATAATTCAGGTTTCGTGCTCCGATGGATTTAGATGTGCCTGATGTAAGTGAAGATGCTCTAGACCGTGAACTGAAAGGCAAAGAACGGGTGTGGAGGAATCGAACAAGTGTCATGGAAGCAGCATCTAAAGAGTTCACTTCAATCCTCTCTATTTTGCATAGCTTTAAAGTATGTAGGCCTAAGCACACTAATTTTTCTAGTTATATATGATATAACATTTTTTTGATTACTGTTCGAATTGTAGTGAATTCCTGTATTTACTTTCATTACAAGTTTCCAGCTACGAGAAGAGGCAGCACAACGTCAAAAATCGGCAGCTCCTCCACCAAGAACAACGTCGAACGATCGGACCAGGACACAGCCAGCTGGCTATTCTCGTTACGATCAGGAGAAATTTAACAAAGACCAAACGGCTGGTTTCAAGATCGAAACCGGACTTACTTTCCAAGGTTTTGCATTGGAATTTATAGAAGTAGTTTTTGGCTGTTCTGAATTTTGTTTTGAAGCGAGAATCTATGACAAATCTTTATTCGAAAGAAAACAAACATGAGATTCACTAAATTGAAATCTAAATCTCTAAGTTTTTCAGGGACATCGATAATGTCTGCTTCGGGAGCAAAGCCAATGGTAGTAGAATCGTCAACGCCAGCAAAAGCTCTGACACCTAGTGCAGACAGTGGTAATCAGCGACATCAGAAGCGGCAGTCGCGGACACCAATTATAATCATTCCAGCAGCCGGTACTTCCCTGATTACCATGTTTAATGTTCGCGATATATTACAGGTTCACTTTTACATTTGGCGGTGAAGTGCTGCGTAGTTTGACATTAGATTTATTCCAATAGAATTCGAAATTTGGTAACAAATTTAAAGTTATATCATATGAACATCATTTTTGTTTGCAGGGAATTCTCACAAATTCTCATAAAAATTCATCAAGTCATAAATTCCTATTTGAAATCATTACTAACACAGAATTAAGATCGCTTTTTTTTAACACAGGATATGCGTTTCATTACCACCGAAGAGCGAAAAGCGACTTGTCGAAGAGAAAATGAGGTCTTGATACAGAGGCTAAAACATGACGGCGTTACAGTTCCATATAGAGTTGTTGAAAATCCTTTGAAGTTTGGTGACGATGAATGGAGTCGCGTTGTTGCTGTGTTTGTTCAGGTACTTTTCCTAATGGTTACAGCGTTTGACTTTACTGATAGAACTAAAGGATAGGATATTTTTCAACTCTTTTTAACTTTCACTTTATTCTTTTGGGTTAGAATTTATCATAAGCGGAAGTCGTTGAATTTAAAAGCTGCAGATTTTTTGATTGCTAAAATGTGGTCCAATCATTTGGACGAGAGCAAAAGAGAGACGCTAATGTACTTTATTCGCATACTCATAAGCAGAATTCATCATAACTGAAAGAATAGATAATTATTACTTATTTACTCGGAAGCTAAACTGTTCGATAGAGAATTATTTCAGGGGCCGGCATGGCAGTTCAAAGGCTGGAGATGGGGTGGTAGTCCTACGGATATATTTGCAAATGTAGCAGCTTTTCATTTAATGTACGATGACCAGAAAATGGACAATAATGTGGCGAAGTGGAGTGTCAATGTCCTAAAGCTATCACGAACAAAGCGACATTTGGATCGTGCCATATTAGCTCGTTTCTGGGAAGCACTTGATCGATATATCATTAAAAATAAACCTCATCTTAGGTACTAAGGGTATTTGTTAATGAGAGTGGTTGCTATGGTACTGCTATTCACAAGTGTTTTATTTCGACTCGAAGCAGAACTTCCAGAAATCTGGAAGAGACTCGCATTTCTTAAAATTTTATTCTAAGTCTCAAAGTGTTAAACTGAATTTTTTCTTTTTCAAGTACAGTTTGAAGCTTCTAAGTGCACCTTTTGATTGATAGTTGTAAAAGTTTTTTCCTGTCATTTTATTACTAATTCATTGTAAATTGGTTAGGCAACTTTTAATATTTCCAGTCGGTTTGGCTTAAAATTTTCTTTTTTCTCGATATTTTTTTTTAAAAAAAATGTTCTGAAATTTGTTTGGAAATTGGTCTTTTTTTTTCGAGGAACAGGTGTTACTGAAGTTTAAAGAGCTTCATGTTATATTAGATGCCGCAAATATGTTGTTGCTTTATAGCTTTTTCTCCTATTTTTTGAAAATGACATTGTTTCAAATGGACTCATCACAGACCTCAAAAGCGAATGCAGTGGCCAGATTTTTGTTAAAACTTTGTTTTTTCTGTAAGAACTATTACAGTGGCCAGATTTTTGTAAAAACTTACGTATGCCGCATAGGTCATGTTCTGACTTCCAGTAAACTTCAGCAGATTAATAAGCCAAATCAGCTACAATGGTTTGTCTGTTTGGAGTTGTTGTTTTAGTACAGATTCCAGAATTGTTCTATAAATGTTTTTTGATCAGTGATAGAATCGCGGAGTTAACAGGGTGTGTGATAATGTGCAATGAATAGTTGTGAAATTTTCTGTGTTTCTGGGAATTAAAATGTTCCTGCTATTGTGCTGATATTTTTCATTTCTCCGTAATGTAGTATATTTACACATGGTTTGGGTGAACGAAAATAACAGAATTATAATGATCATCTTTTTTGGTGCTTAATTGTCTCATAGCAGCGAAGGAAGTTTTTCCATATACGCATGCATCATATTTCAGTTTTAGTGCCTAGAAAGATCATCTAAAGTAGTATACTGATTTCCCAAACTGATGGACCTAAAAAATCTCGCTGGGAAAACATACATATATCTGAAGTATTACAAACCATGAATGAAAACATAGAGCATGTTGAAAATACAACTGATTGAAAAGAAGTGGAAGGAA
>NW_018108373.1:15991-35318 GCF_000183805.2 Loa loa | reverse complement strand
TATTTCAGTTTTAGTGCCTAGAAAGATCATCTAAAGTAGTATACTGATTTCCCAAACTGATGGACCTAAAAAATCTCGCTGGGAAAACATACATAT
Source organism: Loa loa (assembly GCF_000183805.2). Lineage (NCBI taxonomy): Eukaryota > Metazoa > Nematoda > Chromadorea > Rhabditida > Onchocercidae > Loa > Loa loa. The sequence continues at coordinate 35,222 of NW_018108373.1, read as the reverse complement.
ATCTGAAGTATTACAAACCATGAATGAAAACATAGAGCATGTTGAAAATACAACTGAGACAAAGATTTTTTGAAAAGAAATGGAAAGGATTTGTTAAATAAGTAAATAAATCCTGTATTTGAAGAATAAATTAAAGGTTGAATGAGTCGAGTGAGTGCACTAATTACTTTATTCATTGTAATTCTGCTAACATAAACATTCATAAATGATAAGATGTCTGTTATTTTCTGGATAAATAACAGACGCTTCTTTATCGAAACGATAGAAGGTAACGATTTTAAATCAAGCAAGTAATCATGCTATCCAAATGATTGCTGGCGAATCTTTGCTCTCATGCATCACATTCCTTCAACTTGCTACTTGCTAGGAAGGATTGGCGGATTTGAGAGTAGGAATTCCTGAGATTTACCAAACAGATGATCACATGAATACTTTGTTTTGAAGTAAGATAAGGATGTGAAGAATTTGAAGATCATGAAATGTGGTACTGTCATCATCACAAATCCGGACATTTTCAGGTCTTGTTGCCGGCCGGCCTGGATGTCTCGTGTTTGCATAATGGTAGAGAAGGATAATATGATAAATTTTTATTCGACTTTGAAACGTTTTAATAAAGAAATAAGAGAACTGTATAATTGTCTTGTGTCTCTGTTTCTGTTAAGTAATCATATACATATCACCTTTTAAAAAATATTTCCTTCAGGTCCTACGGATTGTAAATCTTGATAAGATGGCTGCCGATGCAAAAACGGAAGAATTGTTTACGCTACTAGAAAATGGTCAACTTCGAAGCACTAATCTTGCAAAACAAGACTTCAACACTCTCAGAAATGCTGTTTGTTCATCCTTTTATTCTTGTATCTTTTGGAAAGCAATCGTTTATGCATTTGGGAGTAACAACGATCATATCGATATCTTTCGACGAAAAATGAAATTTTTTTTTTTTTTAACAAATGGATATACAATGCTTCACATTCAAAATACATAAACTTCTGATGAACTAAAATAAAGTGTTGTATTATTGTAGGACAATGAAAATGTTCTCATAGTTGCAGCTAGAACGGGGCAAGCAGATATTGTAAAAGATTTCATCAGTGATTTTGATTTGGAGGATACAGATGCTGTATGTCAATTAGAATATTATATTAATTTTCGAAAAAAATTTGCAGAATATATCTGATTGTTAGAACAAAAAACCTTATTAAAATGGTTGGTACATTGGATTGGATGTTCATCAGGATTCCAAGTTGTTTTAATGAACACTGATGAAAAATAAGCTGAACGAAATGTTCCTAAGCTAAGAAAACACGATTGGAGTGAATCAATTAATAGTAAAATTTTTATTTGACAAACAGAATTCATTTATTCCTTTAGTTGACTAATAGAATAAATGAATTTTACTAGTCGGGTAAAAATTTTCACTCACTTTATTGTTCAACGGCATTGTTGGATATATAAAACCCTGTAATTTCCATTAATATTTCTGCAGTATTGTGCATGTTGCGTATGTCTGCGTTCTATATCTTTTTAAAATATATGAAACAGTTTTAGTTTTTAAGGATGGTTGGACTGCTCTACTTGACGCGGCTTATATGGGACATGAAGAAGTTGTGAAAATATTGCTGGAAGCTGGGGCAGCTGTCGACTATTCTGATATGGTATGACTAAGTTAAGATTTTCAAAAATTCACATTTTTTTTCATAAAGTTCATAATTGTTGGGTAAATTATATGAATTAAACTAGAAGTAGTATTTAAACAGAAAAGATGAGTTTCTCATGTTGCAGCTGGGCTGGAGTCCATTGATGTGGGCTGTATACAAGAATCATTATGCATGCGCACAGCTTCTGATCCAATTCAAGGCTCATGTTAATCTTATTGATGAAGAAGATAACTTAACACCACTTATTATTGCCGCTGGACGTGGCTATGTACCTTTTGTAGAACTGCTCATTGGTGCTGGTGCAGAGGTGAGTTCGCGGAATGTGCAAATTTCTTGCCGTTTTAATTGATGGAGAACTTTCGACTGATTTTTTTTCCATGATTCTACTGATAGGTTTTTCAGGTAAATGCATGTGATAAATTTGGAAGTACTGCTTTAATTTGGGCTGCAAGGAGAGGTTATAAGCCTATAATCGAGTTATTGTTGGATGCTGGAGCTGAATTAGATGCTGTTGGGATGGTATTTAGTTTCAGTTTTCCTTTCATTTTTGAAATCTAATAAAATTTAGAATGGTTCTAGTCCACATTTTAAAAAGTTTTTATGCCATCATTTACAGTATGGATCGACTGCTTTAATGATGGCCACACGAGGTAATTTCATTGGTATTGTTAAATTATTGTTATCAAGGGAGCCCAACATCAACACTGTCGACCAGGTCTATATTCTTTTTTTTTTTTTTTTTTTTTTTAAAAATTAGCTTCATTGGAACCACTGAACATACTTCCTGATATCGTCGTAGATTTTATGATGAGCCTGAATTCGATTGATTTTGTATGAATCTTTATTTTGCAGAATGGCCTTTCACCACTTGCTATCGCAGCACGTGAAGGTTATGTAGAAATTGCTTCCATGTTCATCCAACTTGGGGCGTATGTAAATGCAGTTGACAGGGTACAGTTGAATTTTCTGGTGTTTATTCGACAACTTTGATTTTTTCCCTTTTTCAATTTTTCACCTTTTTGCAGTTTGGAAATTCAATTTTGGCAGGTGCTGTACGATCAGGAAATGTGGAAATTGTGAAAATGCTTCTCGAAAAGCATGCCGATGTGAATGCGAGAGATTCCGTATGTTGATATTTTTGTCTGATTACTTTCTTTCTTGAATATTCATATTATTTTTACAGATTTAAATGGTTCTTGCGGATTATTGACTTCGATGAGAAATCCTAGACTTAATCATTTCTCACTTATTCTTGAATCATGCCTTTATTCAAACATCTCGGAAGACTCAGTCAGTATACCACATCCATATATTACTTTTGAAAAAAAAAACAGAAAAACCGAAATTTTCAGGAAAATAGAACAGCTCTTCATTTGGCTATCGATAAGTCATTTATGGATATTGCAGTTGCTTTATTGGAAAAGAAGCCAAACTTGGAAATAAGAAATAAGGTTCTTTTTAGAAGTACTTATAATTTAGCAATCGTAAAAATGCAGCAGTTTTTTAATCACTGTGTTTTGAAGTTGACCATATTTAGCAGGCTGATCCCTCTACCTTTAATGAAAGAAGGCTATTTTATTCAACTACCAAATATTTCGTGGAGAAGCATTGGAAATGCTAGTCGTTGGTCAGATATAAAGAGCGTAGCATTTGATCAAACTGGGCTATTATAGTTTTTTTTTTTTGATATACTTACCTATGCGCGTTATTTTTTCACTGAAGTTGTTTGCCGTCGTATGATTGGTGGTGGATTACTTAACGATAGCCATTTATTTTTATTTTGGTTATAGTGAGATTACCACAGTACTCGAGAACTTGCCTGAATCGTTTTTCGTCATTTATCTTTATCAACTCTTCTATCAAATTCTGCAAATTACCTATGACCTATGAACCTATGAAAATCGACTTGTGGAAACATTTATTAATCTTTTTTACAGGACGGTGATACACCATTGTTGCGCGCTGTGAAAAATCGACATGTAGGTTTTTGTCAGTTACTTGTAAATTCGGGTGCAAAAGTCTCGGCAACGGATAACGCCGGTGATAATGTATTACATGTGGCATTACGAGCAAGATCACGAAAAATAACGCAGTCCCTTTTGTTGAATCCGTCGGATTCGCGCCTGTTGTACAGACCAAACAAACTTGGTCAGACACCATATTCAATTGATCAGGAAAATCCTCAGCCAATTATCCCATTAATTTACGGACCACTGGATGCCGAAGTACAAGTGGATGCTATGCTTGGTTACGATATTTATAGCAATGTATTGGCTGATATTGTGTGCGAACCGAATCTAACTTTACCACTAACCATTGGTAAGCTGTTAAGTTTTCTTAATTGAGTCAAATGGTTAGCGATAATCAAGTTCGTAATTAAGTGTCACGATTTTTTTTTCTTTTGATTTTCGAACGATTGTGTAATATCATAACTTTCTTCCCTTATTGCCATCAAGATAATTCTTACTTCCCTTAATAGAGTTTAATTAACTCACGAGATGTTGGGCATCCAGTACTAGTTTCCGTTTTTCTTTTTCGCTTCCTTTTTTCATTGCTGGTTCCTTGTCTCAAAAGTTTTTCATTACTTTACGTTTTACATTTTTAAATTTTAAATTGTTTGAATCTGAGTTTTTTATATGGAATGTTTTATATGTTTTTCAGGACTATATGCAAAGTGGGGTTCAGGAAAGTCAGTACTTCTTGACAAAATGAAAGATTCAATGCGGTCATTTTCAAGATCTTGGCTCGATGGAGTACAACTTTCATGGTCCTGGTCATTGGTTTTCTCAGTAGCACTTCTTATTGTGATGCTTACACTTATCAGCATTACTGCTGTTGCTTTTCTTCATAACCTTTATTATATTATTGCTGTCAGTGCTTCTGGCTTAATCCTGTTTATTCTATCGTTGTTTTTATACGGTCAGTTCTTCGTCTTTTTTGAAATTATGTTTTCAAGAGTTTTAGATGAATTCAGACAGATGGACACGTCTTTTTAAATTTTAAATTCCACTTGAAGTTTATTACTATTGACTCTTGGCGAAGTACTACAATTCATGCAATATAATTCTTACAACAGTTTTTGTTCCTTCAAAATACTTCATTTCATCACGTAGTACTATCATGTGTAAATATTGAAATTGGAGAATTCTTTGAATTCTTTTTTTTTTCTTGAGGAATGCTGATCTTTTAGTATTCCTATATGTTGTTTTCTTAGCGGCAAAAACTCTGAAATAGTCTGAATTAATTTAGACTCACTGGGCAAAACCATCATTTTTCATGTTCAAATGTGTATGTAGCTTGTTTTCCAGTTTTTTTTTCCTTTTTTCAGGTTTAATTTATTATGGTAACAGTGTTAAAGGGTGGAATAAATCCGTAAATGTCGCACGTTCGATTGCTAAATTTTTGGCACATATGCGTTTACTGTCAAATGTTGCACTGCAACATGGTGCATCAGTCCGGGACAAAGACGTCCTTTCTTGCCCTGTAAGGTAGGTACCGATTTACTTTATGTGTCGGTTGTCTCATTTCTGTATTTTATTATAGTTGGATAATCTACACCTACAACAAGTAGTTGAAACTTTTAAATATCGACTAAAATATTTAATTAATCAGCTTCCAATTTAATGAGCTTTAACAGAGTATGCCAAAAAGTAGTTGCCTCATTGCCACTATGTAGCATTTACAACTTTTGAGCATGCTGATTTGTCTCTTTCTTTTGGCTAGTCATATAATCTTTCCACCCTTAGCAAAAACTTTATTTCTGAAAATTTTTTTGTTTATCTTTAGTTTCTTGTTTGCCGATTATCATCGTTTATCATCTGTTGGTGGTGAGCAGGCGTTAGCAAAAATCGTTATTACATTATTTGAAGCTGCCGAAAATCATTTTGGTTCACTTCCGGTGCGCCTATTTTGCGCTTTGAGAGTTTCATTTGGTATGTTCCCTCCCGTCTATTCTTCTAGTCTTTGCAGCTTTCTTTAAAGATTTCGTATTCATTTTATATGGAAGTTAATTTAAAGTTCTTTAAATGCCTTTTTAACACCTTTTCGATAAAATTTATTACTTTTCGTTTCGAGAAAAAGGTTGGAAACAGATTCTTATTCCTAAAGTTATGAGATGATGTGGCATCTTGATTTATTTATCACTGAGACTATAAGGACTCCTTAGATATTTACCGCAGGAATTTGCTTTTTCGTCGTTCCCTTGTGTCGTTCGATCGCATACACTGTAAACATCAAACTATTTCTTTCAGTATTTACTGATGGTTAGCATTTTTCATGAAAATTATTATCATTTTAGCGCATGGCAACAAACCAAAAACACGACGAGCATGTGGTGTACCGGTTACTATGATGGTGTCGTTTTTCTTATTCTCAATCAGTACAGCTTTAATTCTATTTACATTATGGCTTTACGATGGAATGGATCTTCAGTCTAGGTTCATCGTTACTATTATTTAACCAAGTTTTTTTTCTTTTTTTATAGTTGACAGTAAAACATAGGTTTCTTGGAACAACAGTTCATTTCTGTTGCTTATAATTGTGCATGATGATTTTCGAGAAGTGAAATCTGTGGAAGTTTAATGTTTCTTTCCCTTCGAGCTATATCACTTTCTTTTTGATTTCCTTCATTCAAAGAATGGTTTTAAAAAATTTGACACTATCATTTTGATATCAAGTAGTTATATCTTTTTATATATCCCTTTATTCGGGCAATTTTCCTCACGTGATTTGAATGAAATCTGTAGCATAAATAAATGATTTGCTTTGTTTAAAATGTCAGAAGTTCAATATATCTTAAATATAATTTGTAGCTATTTATTTGGGTCCATATCATTCTTCGCTGTTGCGGTGGTACTTATGTTGTATCCACTTTATCTTCTTTTTGTTTATGGATTTGTCAATATGCCAAAGAGACGCATAAATATTGCGGCACAGAAAATCAACAAATTGCGTTTTGAAGGATTTATGCAAAAATTACAGCATGAGGTGAAACTTCTTTCTTATTTTTTCTTTGCAATGAATTATTCCACGATTTTGTAATAAATTTAAATCTTTTATACCTTTTCTATCCATGTTTGCTATCTTTTCTCGTTATCTTCTTCATTTTATACTTTAACAATAATTCCATTATATCAAAAAATCTTTTTTTTGATATAATGGTTAAATTTTGTTTAAAAATTTTTTCAGGTCGACCTTTTGGCCAACATGATTCGCTCACTTGACTTTTTTACAAACAGTCAAACTCGATTAATTGTTGTAGTTGATGGCCTTGATAATTGTGAACAAGTAACTTTTATAGTTAATATAATATCAGTATATGTTGTGGTGAAATGTCATTTAAAATTAGTTCATATATTTAATTTCATCACATCAGTTTCAATTTTCCAGAGTCCTATTTCCAGTGAAACCGTTAGCATTGTGGACTACTCTTCTACAGAGCATGATTGATTAACCTAACTCCCTTACAGTACTCTTGCTGTTACATTACATTGGAAGCTTTTTCCTTTACCTTCATCTATTTGCCATATTAGTGTAAGGCGTTAAATAGAGTTGTCGATGATTTAAAAAAATAGAATCCAAGTTAATTATTTTCTAGGAGATATTATTTTAGGAGCGTATGGTACAAACTTTAGATGCGTTGGAGCTATTATTCTGTACCCGTGCTGATCGGCCATTCGTAGTAACTATTGCTGTTGATCCGCATATTATTATTTCGGCTGTAAATCACAGCATGCATTCTGCACTAGCAGGAACTGAACTTACTGGACATGATTACCTCAAGGTTGTTGATATTACAGCGCATGAAGTTTGAACTAATTCGGAAGCTTTTCATAATGTTTTGAGGTAGTTTCAAAAAGCAATGAATGATTTCGGAGATGAGCAAATTGTAGAAGTAGCTTACTTTTGTAACACAGCTAATCATGTGCAAAAGAATTAGGAATATTTTTGAAAATAATTCGACCAAATATGATGAAGTTATTAATAGGTGCATGTGGTAATACTGGAACTTATAAGCACAAATTAATAAATAAAGATTGAATAATTTTGTATGGAGATTGGTTGACATTTGGTTGGTGGATTATGGTGAAATATCATGTAATATTTTAAATCTTTTGAACAGTTCGAATCGAAATTTCTTTATTGCTTTCAGAATATCATTAATATGCCATTTTATCTGCACAATTCAGCCATTCGACAACTCCAGACAAATTTGCGTAACAAAAGCGAAAGCTTAGCTGATTGGAAGGAAAGATTCAGGCGACAAGATACTTTTCATGGTCAGTATTTCTTCAATTAGAAATATACTTTGCAAAAAACACCAAGTTCATGTCTTTTTAAATTGCTGAAAGTGCACAGTAGTAACCAAATGCGAAATAATATTTTTGGAAAGCTAGTGCAGCAAGTTTCTTTTGTTGTAAATAGCGATAAAATTAGATGGATTTCAAATTTTCAATATTATAAAATAAGAAGTTACAGGGTCTTATATATCCTTGCGAGAAGGTTTTGAAGGAAAATCATCAAGAAAGGTAACGGTTGTAGGAACTCGTGGATTAAGCCATTCGTTAATAGCAGATGACTATTTCTCTAATATGAACCCACGGTCAATGAAACGCATTGTCAACGCGCTTACGTTGACGGGACGGTTAGTGAAAATTGATTCGAAACTTGAAAGATGGTACAAATTAAATTCATTAATGGTTTTTATGCAATTTGTCATTCTTTTATTCATATTTGGTTTTTTTTATATCCAAATCTAGATTTGATTAAATTTTATACTACATTTTTTTCCGCAATTCGCTCTTTTTTCAGATTGATGCGTGCATTTGAAATTGAATTTTCGTGGGTTTCACTTGGTTATTGGGTTAGCTTAATTGAACAGTGGCCATCTAGGATGTGTTGGCTTATTGATCGTGCGTTAGATATTCCACAAGATTCATATCCGCTTGCAGAGGTTTTTTCTTTTTTTTTACTTATTTCAACAATCTTCCGGTCTTTTGTTTCAAACATTTGACAGGCTTTTGCAGCTGTATAACCATCTGAAGCAACAAATTCCAAAGAAGGACCCACTAATAGATTTGGATCGAAATCCGGATAATTTCGAATCTTTCCTGGAACAAGCATCCATGATTGGTCCAGAGCAGTTGACTGTCGGACACGTTCGTCGTTTTGTCCCGTGTACATCTAATTTGGATCCTTATCTTAGAAAACTCATCAGAGGTAGAATTACAAGAATTTTCTTGTGAAATGTTTCCAAATTACTTCACTTTTTCCAAGAAAATTTATATATAAAGAAGTACGATGTTTGTAGCAATGGTGAAAAATGTTTGTTTTGTAGAATGTCGTATTGGCACTGCACAACCGGTTAAAACACTTGCTAATCGGCCGTTGCACCTATCTGGTTTCGTAATCTCCGGCCTCGCTTGCCATCTTTTCAAAGTAAGCAACATATTTCACTTTCTTACATTTCCATTTATAGATTTTTTTTGTCAGTGTAAGTCGAAATCTTAATTAAATTTAAATATCGATTTCAAATTCTAGTCTAAAAATCCTCATCATGTCCAAATTTTAGGGCAGTGAATTTGAGTAGGTCTTTTAATATAAAAAATACTTTGTCGAGTGATCACTCTGGCACTTCATTTTGTATCTCATTCCTCTGCTTTTCTTGTTTTTATACCACTGTCTCAAATTTCAGGACAAGAACATTTGGCGAGAAATTGAAGTACCACTCGTTGAAATGAAATTATCAGATATAATTGACCTGGTGAAAAAGTTAGATATTCCTAGTGAACGAATAAGTGTTATTACTGAAAAAATGAGTGCGTCCAATCTTACCGGTCTTGTTTTATCGGCATGTGATTTACTGGAAGTGCAAGAAGTTTTGAAGGTTTTCTTTACTTAAATTTTATAAAGCAGCTCCAAAAAAATTGAAAATTCTTTTCTGTTTTCTTGACCGAAACAAAGGACTGTTCAAGAAAAATGGTTGACTGTATTACCAACTTATCTTGGTTTAAGAGTGGTGCAGAAATTCTCTTATTCGTGCCAAACTGAGTTGTAGGTCTAAGCTTGAAATTAGAAAAATAATTTATAATATTTCCTTAGAAAATCCTGGGTGATATAGGCGAAGAATTCTGCTTACCACTACATTAATGACGAAATTATGAAAATTTTTAAAAATACATGTTTTTTTACTACACGATCGTTTATCACTTCTAGATAATCGTTGTATAACAGTGACTTGAGACTGTCGGACATTCGATTCTTAAATTTATGTTGAGTTTTTTTTGGCTCTCTATCTGGAGTTTATTGCAGTTTTCTTTTCAGTTTGTATTGACAGGAAAACGAAGATTAATTGAGTCAAATATGCTCGACAATTATAAACAGATAGTTTTATGAACTTGGAAATCTAATTTTCAATTTGCAGTTGAGTTTGGGTGATTGGACATTGTTGAAGTTGTTAATTGAGACGCTTCGAACTTGGAAACCAGTGGTGCTTCCGGACACTATTGAAACTCCTTCCTTGATGTCAGCCGTTCCTGCTTTAGCAATATCACCTTCTCCAAATTCAATGCAAGAACAAAAAGATCGGATTCCTATACAGGTTTTTCTTTCCTCTAAGCTAAAGTAATGACCACTGCCGAATGATAACTTGATTCAGATGCAAATTCATCTATTGAAGCTAGCAATTCCGGATGATGATAGAGATTGGAACTGTTTTCAAATCAAGTGTGGCTTAAATCAGCACTATTATTTTGAGTTCATAGTGTTGAGGAGGTGTTACCATAATTCTACTTTGAAAAAGAAACCAGTAAAGCTGTTATTTGCCAATGCTAATAATAAATAGTGAACTGGAATAAGGCTTTCTATTTCAATCCTTACATGTAGTTTGTTTTTCTTAACGTTAGCTACGCTGAAGCTGTTTGACGGGATGATTTGTTGTTTACCACTGATCTACTAATTCTTATTTTTTCGGAGTATAAAGGAATTAATGTGAATACTCCACAAAGTTTCCGTTATTAATAATTGGATTTAGTAGAAATACAGTGAAATTTCAAGTCTGTGGACAGTATAGCATCAGATTTTTAATAATGATTTTAATTTTTGAGATTTAGGCAGAAATGGAAGGTGATCATCAGTGGATACTGGAAAGTTTTTCTGGCATGGATATTGCAGAAGTGGATGACGTACTTCCTGCTTCTTCTGCACCATCCGTTCATTTTAATGATGGAGCTGCATCGGAGCGGGATAGTATTGAAAGTGTTTGTGGGTCATGCGAGAATTTGTTGGAATCGGAATCCATTTTGCAAACCCGGTGAGTTTCTTTCCTGTTCTTTTTTCTTTCAACTTGAAAATTCCATGAAATTGTGGAACATGGAACTGTTTTAAAACTTAAGAAATGAAACAATTGATGCGATTGGTCCTAACACTATTTTGCGAATATCAATTGCGAAAGTTTTATAAAAACCTCTAATACGTTTTTGCCTTATGTTGATTGTCCGAATATTCTTGCTCATAATTTTTCACATAGAGTTGAAAAGTTGAACAAGAGATCAGTGGCTTCTGCAACTGACTTTCGAAACATATTCAAAATATCCATTTTCTTAAATTTTATTTTTCTCTAGTATCGTTCTGTTTCCATTTTCAGTTCAACCAATCTTTGATGCAACAAGACGTAAAATGAATTTGCAGTAGCTATGCAAAACTTTTTCTCTAAAAATTTGTCATGCACTAGTTACTTCCCATTCTTCTCGGATTTTTTACTTGCTAAGAAGATGTAGTATGCAAATTTTTGGAATTTTCCAAAATTTTTCTACTAAAATTGTTCGTGTTTTTAGTACGCCAGACTCTTCGTATCATTGAAGTGTGGTTGGAGAAATTTTTCAGAGGACCAAATTTTCTATAAACTCGAGAAAAATTATTTACTAAATATGAAATTACTAAACTATTTTAAAAGACTTTTATAATTTTCCATTTATTTCTTTATCAAAAATTGATGTCAGAAGTGAGAATATGAATGTAATGACGAAACGAGCACAATATGGCCTTCAACACCGATATAAAAGGTATCGTGTGTGATGTTGGCTGTACTTTTTTTTTAAATTTGGTTACATTTAGCGTGGTTCTAACATTTATGACATTTAATCCAAAAGTCTGGACTTTGAAACGAATAAAATTAGGTTGGATTTGAATGAGATTGTTCGAGATTAATAATAATTTTTAGGCTTGTTTTTGCTGAAGCATGGAAATTATTGTTCGAAATCCCTCTTGCATATATTTTTTTTCGTCATTTTCCTAATCTTTTTTTCCCAATTTTGTCATATTTTCATTCATATACTCACTTAGGAGCAGTTGCCTGGTTTTGGCTCTTACTTTTTGCCTATTTATAATAATTTTGGGTTTTGTTAGGAAGTCGAATTTAATCAATGCTTCTTCGAGCACGGTATCATTGTCATGAATGGAAACAGTAAGTGATGCAATCAGGAATGAAGAGTTTTGGGGAGATTCACACATTTACATCTGTTGTTCGATTTTGACACTTGTATTAATCAATAATAACCTAAATTTGGTGAAGCAGTAAGCAGGAGAGCTATATATTTTTAATAACTTTGCATGTTATTTATGTATTACTGTTTCCTCTTGAACTGCTATACTTTTGCATCCTTTCCTTGCACAAAATAGTCTAAACTATGACATGATGTTTACATATTACTATATATGCATGCTATTAACTAATGAGGGATGTTAGAATGAAATCCTTGGTAACATCTGATTCTAAATCATCCTTATGATAAAGGCATAACAGTTGTTATCAAAATTAGATGAATTTTGGTAGAATCCTGACGTTTTACAATTTAGTTAAGAATGCAATGGTTCCTGTGGCAAATTCTGATCAAAAAATGAGATTTTATTCGGTTATTTTTCGTTTAACATCTAGGAATATCTCTCTGTCTTTCTAGAATCCGAAATATAAATCACGGAAAAGCTTTATTGGTGTAGAGGGTATTTTCAAATTGAACAAAGAAAACATGCTACCGCGTTGAAAGTGTAATGATCACTCCTTGATCCTCCCAGATTATTCAAAATATGCTTTCTAATTTTCACTCCTTGATCTTCCCAGATTGTTCCAAATATGCTTTCTATTTTTCTTTTTCCTTTTACCATTTTAACTTTTTGAGAATTTCTTTTTGTTCAAATAGAAGGTGCAAGTTTAAGGCAAGAATTGGGAAGTATGACGCATGTGGATTCAGTTCATTCCGATATCAGTTATACAGGAACGCACGGTCGATCGGTATCTCGTTCTCATCTACCGATTATTCTCGATATTTCTGACAATCAAGAAACAGTGAAAGAAGTGAGCCCTTCTAAACGGCTTTCAGTATTAGGTATTTTTAATCATAATCATGGTGATTGTTGACCTTTTTCCATGACTCTTCTGAAGCGATAGTTGTGGTCAGTATAATATATTAGCTTAACCATGCTAGCGATTCATGTTCCTGTTACCTGTTATAGATGTTAGAGAATAAATCTAGCTCTTTCTGGTAAGCATAATGGACTTGTTGTGCTAATTTTTCTATTAACTTATATTCTTGTTTTAGTAGGATGATACCTTCTCTTCAGTTTCTATATGTACCTTCTCGTCAGTTCTTATTTTCCAGGATTTCAATTCTGTACCAGACTTAGCATGAATATTTTTTGGTTTTTGAAATGTCTTCCGAAGATACAAATTGTCAACCTTGAAATTAGAATTATTGAGCTTAACAGTATCATTTCTCCTATGTGTTTTCGTGTTTCTAGTCAGTAATACCAATTAATATTGATTTCACTTGATTTTTTTGACTTTAATATATGACTAAAAATATTGTTTATATATATATATATACTGTGGCACAGACTTGGTCTGAAAATGAAGAGTAAAGTTTTCTTTTTTGATGGAGGATTTCTCTCCATCAGGATAATGACACTGTGGAACTGGTGTGGGACTTATTGATTATCTCAGGATTAGTTAACATCGGTCAGAAAAATGTGATTATCTCATCTAACCTTAATAAGAGCAGCCAAAAACTCCATCTATTCTCTATTTTATTTATTTTTCTTATTTTTATTTATTTATTTTTTGACAGTTTGACTGCAACTGAATCATTATTGTATGTGATCTTATTGGTTTATGTTGTCATTATGTTTATATCTATGTTAGGCAAATAAAAATTATTGTAATCAACAAAATATTTGAATTGGAAAACTTATTTTTGTACCGATCGGAACGTTTTCTTTATCCTCATTTGATATTCGATAAGAAAGAGCAAGATTGTTGTAAAGATTTTTCTTATATCAGATTCCGATTATTTGTATTTTGAAACTGTAGCACGAATTCATAGATATTCATCCTTATTCTGAACAGGGGATCTCACTTCACTTCTCTTAAAATTGCCTTAAAAAGACTTATCAAGAATCAAGAATCGAAGTTTCCTGACATTTTCTACTATTTCACTGATCAATTTGGAAATGAAAATGGTATATGCATATTTACCGCAAAGTATGTTCTGTTTTCCAATTTCACTCTACGGTTAGTCGCATTTCTTGAGATCTTTGGGAAATGTACACATCACCATATCGACGGAGACATTTATATCCATAGCAACCATTTCAAACAGTTGTCTCTCGATCCAGAATTTGATATTGCTTAATATCAAATATCTTGTTATATAAGATCTTGATTGTGTATAAGATCTTAATATCTTATTGTATAAGTTCACACAATTTGTTTTTTAGGTTCGAATTTTATTTTTGCAATGACTGGTTAGACCTAAGCTGACTTAGAAGAAACCTAAAAGACCTAAAACCTGACTTCTGCATCATTAGACGAAAAATGTTGACTGCTTTTTGGTTGCCTGAGATGCTCGAAATTTTAAGTGCAGTATTTCTAGATATATATTGTAGTATGAAAAAAGGAGATTTAAATTTTAGTAATTATTGAAATATTTTTGCAGTCCTGGGAGAATTGATGGTGTACAGTAAAAAGCAGACTTCTTGCATCCTTAATTGCCTTTTATTTCTCGTTGCTTCGGTATCCTGGATTTGTGTTTACATTGCTAGCATTGACGTTTCAAAGCGTTATATCGAAAGATACACGTCTTCACTCCTGCCGAATAAATGAAATATAAAATATTATATGAGAAGGTTAGTTTTATTTTTCCCTTCTTAAGTTATTATAAAGGCTAAGACTTTTTCATTGTACTATCATGCTATGCATGTATAGTTAGGTCTCTTTACAAATCTGGTTATGTATTTGTGTAATATTAGTGCCTTGCAATGATCACCTCTTCATAACTGCTTCAATAAATACTCCTTATATTACCATTCACGCTTAGTAAATTGTAGTCTTGACAAAATAGTGCTGGAAGCAGTTCACAAATGCAGATTTTTAATAAAAATTTTCATCTTATGAAAGTTTGTTTTTTATTTATTATTATTTTCTTAATGCTTTTTATTCATTTTCTTTTTAATAATTCTCAGAAAATTATTATTTTCTAGCCCTGTACATGGAAATATAAAGCTTCAAAATGCTCAATGGCATATTGTTGCAGCATTGCCCTTTCTACCTTTACATTATTGTTCACACTATTCGTTGCATTCACAGCACAGGTACTTTCGTTTTCCAAACAAAAATGTCCTTATTTCTTTTGTCTTTTTTAAAAGTTCTTACCCCGCATTTTACCATTTTAGTATACTGATTGAAAGGTGACTTAGTTGTCAATTACTTTGTCGTTCTGATTACTGAGGATTTCAGTCAACAAAAGTAATTTTCTGAGGGCTATTTATTTAGCATCGTTTTATAGCATTTATTAAGCGTCTTGAGATTTTTTGTCCAAAGTTCTTAATCCAACATTTCATCATTTTCTAAATTCATGCAGGAATGGAAGAGTCTGAAATTATCGATTAATTTCAGGGTTTTTGGAAAAAATTCAGCGAATATCGAGAACAAGCAACAGTTTTTTACAAACAACGATTCATTATTTTGCTGAAAGGCGAAGTGCCAAACAGTTACTACGTATGGAGTTCGTATCCATTGCTTAATCATGCTGAAGAAACACATGTACGAATAGCGGTACTTGAAGAATATGAAAGCGATTTTAATGATGACGGAAAACCTGATCTGGTAAGCTCTGCATTTACTTTCATACAAAATAAGAGTTTTTCCAAGTAGGCCACCTGCAAAAGTATAAAATCTCAAAATTGAAATGTGTTCTTTCTATTTACATAAATTAGCTACCGGAAAGATCATGCGTTGAAATTAGCATCTCTGATAATTTTTAGTGTCCTTCTCACCTTGCTTACTTGACCACTCTTTTTTAGATCGAATTAAATGTCACATTTCCTATTGAAGAAAAGGATAAAATCTATGGAGTTTTTTATATGTTTTTATTTGATTATCAACTTGATCAAAGGTCGCGCTTTTCGGTTTGTATTTTCTTTTCTGCGCAAGCAATGTTCAACAATGAGGATATTTCAATTTTTTTAGCAAAAGAAATTAAATTAACAGAATTTATTAGCAAAAGAAGTTTGAGCCTCATTATTTACAAAAATATAAGGGAAAAGTTCCCTGCAAACACTCCAATAAAAATGTAAACTCAACTCGAAATATTTATTCCTCTAGATTAGTGATTCCCAACTGATGGTCCACGAGAGCGGCGACGCGGTAAGTAGACCGCTTTTATAATATAGTGTTACTCTAAGTTTAACTAATACGCTAAGAATTTTGATTGAAATTCATTTTCAAATTAATAAAATTTATTAAAAAAACCAAAATGGTTCCTAGTCAAGAAAAGGCTGGAAATCACTATTCTGGAATTTGGAGTAGTATAAAGTGAGTGGTTGAGAATTTTAATAGATTTGGTTTAAAACCGAAAAAGAGAGTTCCTGAAAGTTACAGATGGAAACCGCAGTGCTTGATGATTTGGAGCATGTGACTGCGTCATCATCGTTAACAGTTTCTGGTGATCTTTGGTTGGATCAAGCGACTCCATTCTGGAGCAGTGGCCGGGATCCAGATCATGGAGGGGCTCTGATCAATGAATCCAGTTTAGATTTAGCTCAGTATAATCCTGTCGCAATTGTTTCACGTAATTCTTTTAGGAATTTCACAACAACTTTGAAAAGGTGATTGTTTCAAAGGACTTTTATTTATAATTATACCGCCGATTCTTCCTTTTGTTTTGTGTCATCTTTTCATTGATTTCCCTTATTTCTACACATACCTTTATAAGCTTATTAATATCAAAATAGCTACTTTTTAGATTAGCTGGACCCGGACTCGTTTGAAGCAGCGATTCCCCTATGTGATACTTAATTTTTAATTAATAATTACTCTTTCTTTGCATTTACTCTGTTTATTATTTCTATTGTTCGTTTTCCTTTGAATGGGAGCATCATTATCCTTTGTCATCATAAATCATCTGACATTCTCTCCTTCTACCAATGCATTTGCCTTCCATAATGAGTACTTCTTTTTTCGGTTTTGATCTTTTGCTTTAGTTTCATATCGTACACCATTGCTCGTTTGATTTAGTATCAGAAGCTACAGAAAATGTTACCATTACGTCGGATGTAAAAGACGGATGTAGAGTTCATAGTTTTTTTCTTTTTTGAAAATATGGTCATTGTAACGCACGTTTTAAGTAAAAAAATATTAATGGCTTCTGAAATTTAAAAACGATAGGACGCTTTAATAATTTAGCATAATTAATTTAACATATCCTCTTATAGGGATACTTTTCAAAGCCTTTTCATTGATCTACACAGTTCTTGTGCACTGAACATCAAGCATTACATTAACCTAGTCGCTGCTGGTTTCATTATTTGCTTTTTAGTTGTGACCAAAGAAATAGGAATAAAGATGGGAGAAAAATCACAGACAATATAGTATAATACAATAAATGAAGGGGAGATGATTGAATAAGAAAAATAATCTCAATGTCTCTTAGTTCCTACTTCAAGTTTATGATCTAACTAGTTGGAGAGCTTGTGAAGACTGTACTTTCCTTTTGATTAATAGCGTGAAAATAGTGAGAAAATTGTTTTCCATGAAATATATGGTGAATTTTTTTTAAGGCAGTCAATTGCATGGACGCCTAAACGAGCCAGCAACAATAATTTTATACTACATCTATCGATACGGATCCTTGAACAACAGCTATTTTACCGAACAGGTCTACTGGAACTCTTGAAATGGGCATGGATTCAATATTTTGCCTGTTTCATTATCGTTCATTATTTTGTTAACAAATTACGACAGTTTTTGTTTGAAAACCAGGTCTTCAGTACGATCATTGTCCGACGAAATCACTTTGATGAATAGGAGGGATAGTGAGGATTGGCGATGACAAAGAGAAAGATTAGATAAAAGAGGAAGGGCAAAGAATAATAATAAGGTTGCAATTTCTTTGCAAATAGGAATTGCATAAATAGGAATTGCTATAGGAATTGGAATTACTTGGACAAATTGGGATTCATTCATCATATGCGCGTAAAAAAATTTAAGTAAGAAAATGTAGCACGAGATATGTTTATAGAAATGAAGAAATGGTCAAACAACAATGGTGGTTTATGCAAAGATGGAAGAGGTGATTTGGCCTTTATACACTCCTTATGTATTTTGCATAAACTTTTACTCTATATCCTCTTTTGTTGTCGTTTTTTTTTATTCTTTTTTTCTTTTTTTTTTAAACTCAGTTTGACTTATTAAAATTTTTATATGAAATTCAAATTTCTATTGCAATAAGGATTTGCTGGAAATGATGCATAAATGTTGTTAATAGGTTTTTTTTTTCTGACGTATTGATATTTTCTGATATCCCTTCGAACATAATCATTTAACAAAATAAACAATTTTCCAATATACAGTATTGTTGAAAATTCAATAAATGATTGATTTGAATGCTCCGAATCGTTGCTTTTCTAATATTTTGAAAACTCATTTTCTTATTTGTTTTTATATAATTTTAGTACTTTCAATTTTCATTATGTTAAAATTTGTTTTTTTCATTTTTTTCATTTGGTCACCCAGCAGAATGTCTGTCTTATCAGATGATTTATAACAATTCTTGTGAGCTTTCTGCTGGCTGACAGAAAATATTTTAGAAAGGATTTAAAGTTAAAATCAGGCATATATGTTACTGTAATGGAAACTTTGGAAACATAACGAGATATGCTTCATTTCGAAGTTATTCAAAGAAAATATCTGTATACTGTAGAAAATGCAATAAGTATTAGTGAGCTATTAAGAGAGCATACATACAGCGTGTTCTTAATAACAAAAGATCGAAATTATAAAATTGATGAGGCAAATTTAGTCAGAATTTAGTGGATAATTTAGTCGAAATGAAATTTTTTGTACGAGATGTAGAAGGCGTATTAGCATTGATAAGATAGTTTTACCTTATTATCTCCCAATTAATCTACAACATGAAATCTGGCTAATAAATTCAAATGAATCTTTTTTGCTTTTCTGCAAACTAGCCGTATTAAAGATGTTGTAGTAAGATGGACTTTTAATTTGATAACGATTATTTGAT
>NW_018108373.1:3971-15560 GCF_000183805.2 Loa loa | reverse complement strand
AATTGTCCTAGTTAGTAAATTTAGTTTAATTTTTTTTTTTTTTGGGGATATTTGTCGAAATTATAATTTACATCTCACTTTTCTTATACATTCAATCAATGGATGGATCAAACAAATGTAATATTAACAGGACAATTAACAGTTATCTATTTAATGATATATAGGAATGATTGTTTATTGAAGTATGAGTTAAAGTCTTCTTGTGAAATTCTTTTAAAACAATTTCATTTATTTTTAGCAAATCATAGTGAAGTAATAAATTAACAATTATGAATTTTTCCTTAAAGCATAAATAAATATTAATTATTGTAATTATATCCTTTTATATGAATAAAAATTATAGCCTTCTTCTTTGTCATTAACGGTTTCGAGTGAAGTTAATTAAGCATTTGGCTTCATGATTAATGAAATGATGAAATAAAAAGAGCTATGAATTTGAATGTAATTATTATCCAAAATAAGCATATAGCATCTACTGATTATTGCCAATGAATTTCAAAACAAATTTTAATATATTTAATGTACGGTTTTCGACGAGTTTACTTCAGCATATAAATTTTTTGAGGAATATTTCTGATTACATAATATCAAAAGTATCAGAATTTGACAAATAGTTAATATGACACGTGTCACAATATTGCGCTAATGTCGCCATATGATTGGATACAAAATTTCAAGATAGCATTACCAATGTCAAATTCTTAGCTATTATTTAAATTCAATAAGGACAAATGAAAAAAAAGAAAACGAAGTAAGCAGTTGTAACATTGCTAATGAACGTTTTGAATTCAATGAGCAAATTAAGTGTTGAAAAGCGATTCATTCCGGGAGAGAAAAATAATCAAATTCCGGAAATTTTAAATTAATTGGACGGAAAAATATTCTGATATACTTTTCCGCAGGTAATAGTCTACAAGTTATCAATTGGTTATCAATTGAGGACATGATGGTTATCACTGAGGATCAAATAGAATCATTTAACTACGTACTTCAATACATTCGCTATTTAAAAATTAATATTCAATTATAAATTTGATTTTTAATTATCCGGTAGATTTTAGATATTTTCAATTCTTATTTCCCTGAAATCATACAAGAAACATTTCCAATACCTGCACAGGAGCAAAATATAAATGAATAGTATCAATGATTGCTTTAGTAATGACTGAAAAAAGTCATAAGAGGTATAACTATTTATTATGTGATTACAAATTTTGAAACATTTATCATATTTTCAATTTTTTTGCAGATGAGATGAAAATTTCATTTATTCTTCAAATTTTGCTATAACCTATTTGTCTATATGCATTATTGATCTCCAAAAACAATTGATCCAAACTAACGCTCGATATATCTCTTTCATACAGTTATTTTCTTTATAGCTTGTCATCTAAGAAATACGTCGTATTCAGTAACATATTTATTTGTCTTATTGAATATTTGCTTTTATTACAGTCATTTCTACAAACATCAATTGTTAATGATTTATAAGATATATGTATAAATGGGGATAATAATGATTCATTGGTATGATTTGTCGTAATATCGGAAGAAATCGATGAAATGAGTATTTTGCTTTATTTTGAAATAAGACTATCATTACATGAATGCTACCATTATATTAATGAAAAGGAATCAAACTAAATTTGAAAATTAAATTTCAGCCTGTAAGAATGAGATCTTGATTCATGTAAATTCTCATCGCTTTATTCCAATTAATCAGGAGTTCTTAGATAGAATTTTAAAACAATTTTTATAATGATTTTGCATTTGAATTTTCAAAGTCTTGAAGATTTCAGTGATTTATTCGTGAATCCATGAATTTTAAAATGCGATTAAATTTGGCAAATTCTATCTTACGCGTTTCTATTTGTTCCAATCTTTTCCTATTAATTCATGTTATGGTTAAATGTCAAAAATTAAGAATCCAAAATTGGAAATTGGAAAGGAAATAAACGAAATGCAATTTAGTGAAAAACCATGCTCATTAGAACTTTTCCTGCACTAAACAGGCATTTCATCTACAATCTTCACGGAGAATTAATGAAATGAAACTTCTCCATCGAACCTGTAACTTTTTAATTTTCAATCCCTTTGCTTTCAGTTATCTAACGAGTAATCAAAGTGTTGAAGAAATGAAATTACCTTCCTAAAAACTCTTATTCTAACATCCACAACGCTCAAAACAGCCGCGACGATTCAGTTCTTTTCAATTTCCGCACATCAGCTGGGATAAATTGTTGCATAGTGATACACCAGCAGAGCCGCGCTTCTTTTCCGCAACACTTTCATATTTCTACAATTTGGAGAGGAGGGGCTTGCTAACGTAGATGATTATCGGTAGAAATGTTATGAATATTGAAGAGAGTAAGGGATTACTGAGACATAGAAATAGTATAAGAGCAGGAATCAGAAATATGAGGAAAGGTATGAAAGTGAAAGGAAAGAAATGACGGAAGATAACGAAATAAATGGATATGATACAGTGGAAGAGACGTATGAATTATCTAGTTAATAGTACTAGCAGCAATTGAGAGTAGTAGATGCCAAAGAAAGAAACAAATATTTCGAAATATAGATGTGTTGTATTGTATGATGTGAGTACAACTATATTAAATTAGTTCGTTGGCGATGCAGGGGAAGAAAGTTGTGAAATTATCCAATAGACGGGGAATGCGGGACTTTAATAATGCACTGGGGGATTTCATTCAGGTATCCTAGGTACAAATATCGCAATCCCAAAGATACCTGAAGGCAGGTTTCAAATTGTTATTTGCGAAATGTTGAAGAAATGTCTGTCGTGTTGTCATATGAAGTCAGTAATTTTTTTCAGGCATATGATAATATATTGACTTTATAGGTAGAAATGGTAGTTGGAAATGTTATAACGACGGAAGCTATCCAGGAGGATCATTTGATGCAGGTTTGATTGATTTAGGATTAAGACAATTCTTGAGGGATAGAATCTTTCAGTTCGAAATATTCTTTTATATTATGGAAATAATCTCACAGAGATATAGCTTGATTTCAGAAACATCATTTTTCTTTTTAATTACCGAGTTTTTGATTCTGCTTAACGTGAAATATTACTTTTTGTTGTAGTGTTCCGCTCATTCAGCAAGTCTTTTGATGATATGAGGAAGTGAAATTTATTTTTTATGAGCAATTTTGGGTTGATTTTACGAAATATAAGCGACAAATTCGATTAACTGACCAGTGGAAGTGTAGCTAATAACTTTTTTTATTGTCGTTTTTTTAAATAATATTACCAGCCTGATGCTTTTTAATGCTAAATTTTAGATAGCTCGACAATACTGGACCCCTTATACATCTCACAGTCGTGCGTTTGATCCGAATTTAGTTGATACAATTTACGAAAATGAATTAGTGCAGAATCTTTTCATACAGAAGAAAGTCATCGTGCTGGAATTCAGGTTTGTTTTTTTTTTTTTTGATGGAAGGTTGAATAAAGTTCTTAGTATAATTTTTTCTGGACGTATTTTGGGCTTTTAAGTTTATTCTTTGATTGAATATAAAAAACATATGTGGAGACGGGCAGACTTTAAACAATGAATAGGCATAGATAATGCATTTAGTCTTTATCTTTAATAAAGGAGTCACCTTTGCTCTCGATGTTTCTTGCAGTACTCTTTATCATAAGAAATTATTCTGCTTTGCTTCCTTCCCTTCTTGTTGTTTAGTTATGACCCTTATTTTTACTATTTAAAATGAACTAACAAGAAAAAAAAGAAATATCAACATAGGCCTTAAATTTCAGTCAGTACCTCGAGCGTTATCTCTGGCCGAATTTCATTGCAGAAAAGGCCAGTAACCAGTATGTCATGTCCATCGTTATTATGCTTAATGCAAAATTTCGGGAAAGGATTCCAGTTTGGAGTGTAAGTCATATTTTCTTTTCTTTACCCTAAACCTTCGAGGTGCCATTTTTGGTAAGTGACACGACTTCAAACACTCAGTTATAGGGTGCATTAAGGCCTACATTCCAGTTGCAGATAGTAATTTAATTTAATTTAATAAAAAGGTTTTATTTCTGCATCACATCTATGCAATAAAGATGTTAGTGTGCCACCAAAAAAGACTAACGCTACAACTGAAATAAATTATTGATAATGGAAATAGTACCCCTTTTCTTGTCATAATACATTTTGTGTTCGAGATGTGATATTTCAGTGCATCATTGAGCGTTCGGCTGAGTTTCCAGTTTTCTTTCGAAGAATATTGGGCCTTGTATTGGACGTTGAACAAGTTACATTATTGGAACGGTCCGCAATTATTATATTCCTGATCAATTGCTTCAATTCAGTGGCAAGTATTTCTTTCTGATATTTCTGCTTTATCTATTTTATTTTTTTGATATTTCTGTTTTATTTTTGTGAATAGCAATTCCATTAACAATATATTGGATGAAATGGTTTGATCTTTAGAATCACGAAACTTTTCGAAGCTAGTGGGAGATAATACAAGGCGTTGCACTTCATCCGGGGAAGAAAAATTAAATGTTACATTTTTTGTTGCAGATGGTAATTTAATTCATCAGTGGCTATAAATGATCTGAAGTTGCAGGAAGTGGATTTAGTGAGGAAAGAGGTGTTGAAAATAGTTTCACTTACAGTGTGGTCCAATTTGCTCCCAGTTAGTTTTTGGTCTTCACTTTATTCTTCTTTCTTTCTGTGAAGTGTTGCTAACATCTTTTAAATCTATTCGTGTAAAATATGAACTCAAATATGGATTCACTTATTTTCAAAGTTCAGAAACTATTTCGTTATTTTTAGATTCAAAGGGAAGATCTTTTCCAAGCAAACCCAAAATTGCGAAAGATATGGAACAAGTTCGAAGCGAAGGCAGCTTCACAGACAGATGAAGAAAAGAAATTATTAACTTTTGAACGTACATTTATGTGGAAATTGTTGCAAATTTTCAAGCAGACGTTGACAGATGTTGATGATGAATCGAACGGTTTGCTTCATATTCTATTTATGAACTTTAAATTCATGATAGTTTACTTTGCTTGAATTACATAATACCTTTTACTTTTCCTCTATTTTGTTGTTTTCTCCAATCCTTCAATTTTTCAAGAAGTGGGAATTGATGGCATACATTTTCTGGAGCGTTGTTTGCAGTTATTTATTGATCTGGAAGCTTTATTAACCACAAGGTACGTCATTTCGGTGGACTTTGAAGCTCCTCTGTTCTCTTACCTTTAGATCTTAAATTTCCATCTCAGCAGTTTAGCAAGCGTGTAGATTAAACGAAAAATCTTGACTGTATCTTAAGACTCATTGTGGAAATCAATACATGGGTTAGTTCGGCTGTTACTAAAGAAATTAGAAAATATGTAGGTAGTCTTGGTGATCCTGGTGCCTAAAATACTCTTTTTTTTCTAGCACCAAATCTTATTGCATATCAAAATACATCAATGATTGTCCCACAGCATTATAAAGTTCTGATTTTTGTATCTTTAGGATGAGATTTCTAGCTAGAAAATAATCAGTAGATAAACACAAAGTGCTATTTAATCACTACCTTGTGCCTTATTTTGGAGATGCTCTTCTGTCCCAACAGCACCAATTTCAAATTGTGTAATCTAGTCATTAAAATCGGTTACTCTTATTTGAAATGAACTTTTTTCCTGATTAAGAAATTTTTCTTTAGCTGATGTTTAACTACTTACAGGCGTTTCTTTAATGCTATATTACATGCAAGTAACATATTGGTAAATTGCACACTGTCTTCTTTGATAACAGCCGAAGTTGGGGGGTTGTTTTGTCAACTTGTCACAATGCTGAAGTTTTATTCACGTTTCGAGATCGACGATGTTACTGGTGAGCCGCTCACGCATAGCCAAGTACGTCTTTGCTTTGAGAAATTTTCTTGTTATCCATCCAGGTCTTCCAGTATATATATTAATATTGCTTTTTTTTTTCCTTATATTAAAACGTTTTCAGATGTCTGAAATGCACTATGCGCATGTTATGAAACTGCAGAAAGCTGCTTTCAAGTATTTCAGGTCTTTTTGATTACTTAAATTGATAATCTGGTTAACTGGAACTTTTGATCGTAAGATAAGAGTAGTTTCGAAATATAAGAGGACTTATTCTTGAATATATCAAATAGCTAAAAAGGGTTCACGTTCTGTTTAGTCCGCGTGGAGGCCGAATGCATTTATGTGCGACTAG
Organism: Loa loa; assembly: GCF_000183805.2. Taxonomy (NCBI): domain Eukaryota; kingdom Metazoa; phylum Nematoda; class Chromadorea; order Rhabditida; family Onchocercidae; genus Loa; species Loa loa. The sequence goes on along the minus strand of NW_018108373.1, from coordinate 9,363 downwards.
ACAGTTATATAGAGCGTTTAGTCACACGGCCATTAGGCGAGTTAGGCGAGCCATTGTTACTGAGCTTTGAATTCTTCAATTTATTAATGTAGTCATTAAATAAATGTTTTCTTCTCATTTCAGAGAAAGTATGACCGATTTTTATTTATTAAATGTCACTGCCGTCGATACAAGGAAAGCTTTGGTAAAGCAATTTTCATCTATGAGGTATATTTCCTTACTGTTGTTAGATTTTTGTTGAAATAATCACGGTTCAGTTTGAACTTCGTAGTGATTAGAATACTGTTCATTTTGAGTGTTCCCACCTCTCCATTCAGATATTTTATTTTTTTCAAATAATTGGCAGGTATTTTCAGTGCATCGGAACTGTATAAATTTGCAGAATATCTGCATTTGGTACCTTCACAAGAACCCAGCTTAGATATTTCATCGAATTACGAAAAAAATTATCTCATTGAAATGATCGTAAGTATCTTTTCGAAATGCTCATTTGATCCCTTCGATTATTTTAAGTAGCGAATAGAATTTTCAGTGAAGGGGATTCAATGATATGATAACTTTCTTTTTTATATACATAGATTTGGAACATGCGAATTCCTATACCTGTTTGTGCTGCTGATTTTAGTTAGGAAAAAGTACCAAAGTGACTTTAAATTAAATGTTTTTGTTAAGTTTAAGTCTGAAATTGAATATTTTATTTCTGATTTCCAGGTAACAGTTTTTGCAATTTTCAGACATTACGTTGTGAGCGACGCATCAATCAATTACAGCAGCTCAATGAACAACCACTTTATCCAACCGAAAAAGTTATTTGGGATGAAAATCTTGTACCATATGACCAATATAATGGTGAAGGTAAGTTTTATCTTTTAGGTTGTACAAATCTATTTTAAACGTTACTAAGGGACTTTATACGTATTCCAGAAATGAGAATTTTTTATCTGTTCCATATTTATATTTGGATATGAGGAAGAAAAGTCTTTAATTAAACTGCTGGATTTTTGAAATTTATCCCTTAACGATCCACTCGGAAATCAAACTCTTTGTAATTTTTAGTTTTCAAGTTCTAGTTTGAGTGGCACTGCTTTCTAAATGTTGTTTATTTCTGTTCTAAATCCAAATATTCGACTATTTCTTTCTTTTTTTTCGTTTTTGGTATTTTTAGGTGTGCTCGCATTGAATAAATTGAATATCCAGTTTTTGACATTCCATGATTATTTACTTCGCAATTTCAATCTTTTTCAAATGGAATCAACATGTAGGTCATTACGTTAATTCTGTTAACGATTCTTTCAAATGAGTGATGTTTCTCTTCTTCGAATTTCTCTTTCTGGTTTTTATTACTGTTTTAATGAAAATCAGCAATTTTTGCTATAGTTTCATCAAACATAATATAAAGTATTTAATAGCGAACTGAGAGGAAGTTTAGCGATTTGTAGTGTTTTTTCAGCCATCACCGAACACATTTTAAACTGAGTAACTGGCACTTCTGATATCAGTTTAATGCTAGGCTTCCTTTCACATCCTATAGTAATTTTTGGCAGTTAATAAAAAAGACAATATATTAGAAAAAGAAATTCATGTATGCTTTTTTTGAACAAAATTTAAACATCATTAAGCTTCAGATGAAATTCGTCAGGATATCGAGGACGCCATATTTCGTTTGAAGCCATGGGCACATGAATCTAATCCAAATGAAACTGTTTGGGGTGGTTGGGCACGAATGGCTTTGCCATTAATCGAATTTCAGGTTTCTTTCACTTGAAATTCTTTGGATACATCATGACACTTAAATTTGATTTTTTCATTGCAGTAAATTAACGATATGCTTTCTTCATTCTTTCGTTTATTATTTCAGATTGTCGAGGTTGGTAAGCCTCTTATTGGTGAAAAAAGTCCAGCTGTTGTCAAAGCAGATTTGACAATCAATTTACCAAGGCGAGCAGATATTCGTGCAGAATGGGAAGGTTGACAATTTTAATGGATTTTTTTATGCTGACACTGTATTAGTAACACCAAAAATATTGTGCTGAATGCTCGAGTAACTTGATTTTAGTATTTTATGGTTAGGTTTTTCGTATAAGTTTTCATTTTTAAGCTTTTTACGCTGCTGGCTTATGTTGATCATGACCAGATGGTCAGTACTACCGGCATTATATACCATTAGACGGTTAAGTGAAATTGCACTACAAGTGTCTTGATCCCGTATCCTAATTCGATATCTAATTACTGTCGTTACACTCCGTGGTTCTTAAATTTAAAAACGAATTTGATTTGAGAATGAAAGCATTGAAGTCTTTTCAGTTGTTGGTACTCAATAGTAACAGTAATCATCCTTGGCATGTTATTTTTTAGATTTGCTTGTCAAAGAAACATCTGCTACAGAGTACTTTAAGGTCTTCGAAAGCACGATGTTTGCTTTTTGATTCGTTGTCAACCGAAAGCTTCAGTTGGTACCAAATATAATATTACAAAACCGTTCAAAGAGCAGATCGATGTTACACTGGTACGTGGATGTGAAATCGAGGGCATGCTTGATTCGGAAGGAAAAGTTATTGAGGAATATGGTATTAATCTTGCTTGCAACTAATTTTTTCTGACATCTCCTCCACTGTCCATTTTGTTGAAGTGATTGCAAATAGCGACTATTTTTGGTCTAGAAATGTGATCTTGTTTGCTAAAGCCATATCATTCTTCACCAAACACTGCTTGAAGTATCAGCTGATTCGGAAATATATCTTATATTTTCCTCTTCCTCAATCGTTCCTTTTTTATAAAGGAGAGAAACCTATATTTTCAGTTATAAACTTTAGAGCAACTTTACATTATTCTGATGGAAGTACTATGTTTGGATACCTTCTGTAATATTTTTTGGATATTTATGCTCAGTTTTATAAGTTAAAATGATTGATGTTTTAAATGCTTGAAAACAGTAATGGGAAATTGGTTATATTTAGCTGCATATGAGAAAAAAACAGTACTGGAAGGAGCTACGAGAAAATTTCGAGTATGGCTTGATGAAAATCAGTATCGCTTGGATACCGAAGGACAGCAGGAAGATGCGATAGATGTGTGTGCTTTGAATTTCTTTTAACATAAAGAGTTTTATAAGTTAAAGCAAGTCTGACAGTGATTTCTCTCACTCAGAGAAACGAGCCTTTTATGTGCAGAAGAAACGTTAGTTTCGCATTATCATTTCAAAAGAAAAATTGTAAGAGTATTATCATTTCAGAATATTTATTATTCATTCAATTTACTCATTCGTCGTGATCCAAAAACAAATAATTTCAAAGCGGTGCTTGCAACAATCCGACAATTACTGAATACGGAATTCGTAGTGCCGGATTGGTTACACGATCTCATTCTTGGCTACGGTGAACCACATGCGGCTCATTATAAATCGTAATTATTGATTCAGTATTGTAAAGTGTTACGAAGCAAATTTAATCTAGCATCAGTTGCAAAATTTTTTCAGAATGAATACTGCAGTGCCTACAGTGGATTTCTGTGATACTTTTTTATCTTATAAGCACTTGATTTCATCATTTCCAAATACGAAAATCGTAGGGACAACAACAGTTGATGAACACCTCGTTCCACCTTTCAGGTTTGCTTTCTACAATTCTAGGAAGTTATGATTTGAAAAGTGGAAAAAAGGCTGGAGTACTTAAAGGTATAATTTATCATGTGCCGAAGGATAAACTAAGAGCTAACCTGTCAGTATGCCAGTTTCTTTTGGTTATTTGTAGCTTACTTATTTCTCTACTAGAAATAAGTAATATCAGTGTTAAGTAATATCAGTACTATAATATCAGTATTAAGTTTTCAATTTTTGTTTGCTAAAAACACATGATTTTCAGACTGACCTTCAAGGAATTGGAACCACAACACAATCTTGAACCATCCATTCGGGATTCGTCGATTGTTGTGGAACCGCACGTAATACCTTGTCGTGGACCTTATCCTCATGTTGAACCGCGCAAAAATACTATACAATTTACTCCAGCTCAGGTGTTTTTCTTAGACTTTGTGGTGTCAAGTGTTATTGCATTCATAGAGTTCTCTGTTTCTCCTCATTAAGAATGGTATTTTCTCAGGTAGAAGCAATCAAAGCAGGTATGCAGCCTGGTTTAACGATGGTTGTTGGTCCTCCAGGTACGGGTAAAACAGATGTAGCAGTTCAGATCATCTCTAATATTTATCATAATTGGCCTGAACAGCGGACACTGATTGTGACACATTCTAATCAAGCTCTTAATCAACTTTTCGAAAAAATTATTCAATTAGATGTTGATGAGCGCCATTTGCTTCGCTTAGGTGGGTTTTGATTATCACTTTATTACCATTCTTTACGTAATTTTAAAAAGTTGTCCTTATATTGTCGGTCACTGTAGTGTTGTCGTATCGTTAGTTCGTAAAACACTTTTTTTTTTACTACAGATATTTGAAAGTTGGAGTTCGAGCACTTAACTGTTTCATGTGTGTGATCCAGACATAACGATCGATGAAGCATCTTTCATAATTATGAGCGCTTAAATTCAAGTGCATTCATTACTAATTGCATTAAGATTCCCTTCCTGATGTAGTTCGATATCTGAATCATATTTAGTTTAGGTCACGGTGAAGAAGCTTTGGAAACGGAAAAAGACTTCAGTAGATATGGTCGTGTAAATTATGTCCTGCAGAAACGACTTGACCTTTTGAAAGAGGTAATAATCTCGCCTTTTAAACACGGTCCGAGAACAAGCAAACTAATTGAACAATCAAATAAAGTAAAAAATGATGTGATGTGAATATTGATTTTGAGATTCATCTGAGTTCTCTCTATTGTTTTCTTAAATTAAATTTTATTTTTGAACGTTAAGATTTCTTTTCAAATGAATGCTGATACTGCTTTATCATCACAGGTTGAGAAGTTGCAAGAAGCTCTCGATGTTGGAGGTGACGTATCTTACACGTGCGAAACTGCTGGATATTTCTTTCTTTATCAGGTCTTTACTACAATTCCTCTGTAATCTTTTGTTGCTGTTCTTTTCAGTAATTTGCTGATTAAAAGTAAGTATTTTATTCTGTAATTCTTAGCATCTCCAATTAATTCTATGAATTTTATCGCTTGTTACCATATCACCTTAAATGTGTGATTTGTCATGCGTATCATTCAGGTATTCGCACGTTGGGAAAAATTTGAAAGTGATGTTGCTCAATCGAAAGCAAATCCAAATCCTAGTGCGAAAGCAGTTGCGGATCATTTCCCCTTTACGAGATATTTTACCGATGTTCCACCACCGCTGTTCAAGGTAAAAATACTTTTCATCCTTTTCGATCAGTGATTTGTATATAATGCTCTTAAGCTGACTTCGCATGATGGATAAAAATATATTGAAATTGTTTG